>NC_084631.1:29093093-29333093 GCF_033978795.1 Nerophis ophidion | reverse complement strand
CACGCCACCTCAATTTATGTGGCCCGCCATGTATATTTGTACTACCCACTACGTCATTTTATGGGACACGCCAGGTCACACAGTGTCGTGATTTAATGTGGTGGGGGTGGCCCGCCACTTCTTTTTAAAGTGGTACGTGTGGTCATTTTTTGTGGTCTGTCCCGTCATTTTCTGTGGCGGCCACAGAATATTTAAGTGGGCAGCCACATCATTTTACGTCGCCTGCCGCATTTTTTACGTCCAATTTTGTGTGAACCACTACGTCATTTTATGAGACCTGCCAGATCGTTTTAACTGGTCCACCACAGTAATATATATGGCCTGCAACACCATTTTATGTGGTCGGTGTCCTCATTTATTGTCATTTTAAGTGGTCCAACACGTCATTTTTTTGTGGTCTGCTTGGGCCGCTTTGTCATTTTAATAGATTTTTCACAATATTATAAGTGGCCTACCCCAATACAAACAACCTTCCCTAGTCATGGCACAAAAAATGCAACCCAAACAAAAAGTCAACTCACATGCTCACTGAGATGTGTGGATATTATAAAAAATACAAGCACAACATACATTCCAAAATTAAACCCTTTTAAAGGCCTACTGAAACCCACTACTACCGACCACGCAGTCTGATAGTTTATATATCAATGATGAAATATTAACATTGCAACACATGCCAATACGGCCTTTTTAGTTATTAAATTGCAATTTTAAATTTCCCGCGAGTTTCTTGTTGAAAACGTCGCGGAATGATGACGCGTACGCGTGACGTCACGGACTGTCAGGATATATTAGCTCAGCACCAGTTACAGCTAAAAGTCGTCTGCTTTAATGGCATAATTACACAGTGTTTTGGACATCTGTGTTGCTGAATCTTTTGTAATTTGTTCATTTAATAATGGAGACTATAAAGAACGTTGCTGTTGGTGGAAAGCGGTGGATTGCAGCTGTCTTTACCACCGAGACACAGCCGCTGTTTCTTTGTTTGTTGTGAAGCGGATCGGTCAAGCGAACATGTTTTCTCTACCTCAACCAGCATGTTTTTGGATGGGGAAATTGTGATATATATCTTAATGGAGACATCAATGGATTATTCGTCGTCCTGCAGCAGCTGTCATGTCAAAAAAGGCAGCTGTGAGCTTGGCTACTCGGCTTCTCTCTGAGACACTGGGTGTTCACCGCTGCCATCCGACCTCGAGGTATGTCTTTACAATCTTTAAAATCTCACTAAAACACTATTAAACAATAAGCAGATAAGGGATCTTCCAGAATTATCTTAGTAAATGTGTCTAATTACATCTGAAATGCTATCACCGCCGTCGCCCGGAGCCGTCGCTTTTTCTTTTTTTTTTCTTTTTTTTTCTAGTCCTTCACTATCAATATCCTAATTCCCGAATCTTTCACCCTCGCTCAATGTATTGGGGAAATTGTCGCTTTCTCGGTCCGAATTGCTGTTACTGCTGGTGGCTCCCGTGAAAAACAATGTGAATATGTGTGGAGCCCTGCAACTCGTGACATCCCACGCACATACTTCCGGTAAAGGCAGGGCTTTTCTATCAGCGACCAAAAGTTGCGAACTTTATCGTCGATGTTCTCTACTAAATCTTTTCAGCAAAAATATGGCAATATCGCGAAATGATCAAGTATGACACATAGAATGGACCTGCTAGTCCCGTTTGAATAAGAAAATCTCATTTCAGCAGGCCTTTAAATGATGGGAAATGCAAAACATGCTCCACACTTACCCATGTTTGGTGCATTTTAGCTGCTTGATATTTCCGATTGATTACAAAACTTTAAGGAGGTTGTCACGGAAGTAAACAAGGTAGTCAAACATTCACATAGTTAATATTCAAGTATTATTATTAATTTTATATCCATTATGTCAATATATCCATATATCCATTTTCTACCGCTTGTTCCTTTTTGGGGTGGCGGGGGGTGCTGGAGCCTATCTCAGCTGCATTCGGGCAGAAGGTGGTGTACACCCTGGACAAGTCGCCACCTCATCACAGGGTCAACACAGATAGACAGACAACATTCACACACTAGGGATCATTTAGTGTTGCCAATCAACCTATGTGTGTGTGTGTGTGTGTGTGTGTGTGTGTGTGTGTTTGTGTGTGTGTGTGTGTGTGTGTGTGTGTGTCTGTGGTTACTTTACATGCAGTCAAACTTTGGCCCCCAAGTCAAATTGTTTGGACACCTCTGATTTAGTCCAATCTGTCTGTTGAACGGTTTCATAATAGAACAGCATGGAAGCTACTGGGACACATAGGGACTCCAGTCCAGATCTAGACCACCACAACCATGACTCATGTGCATAATCTGGCTGTCTTTTGTTGTATGTATCAGTTCACACTCTTTATAATATTTTGTGCCGACTCACCCTGAGTGTGAGAGTGTGGAAGGGGCCTGGGTGCAGAATGACCCCAACTGCGAGGAGGACACTGCTTGCTGGGCAGCCAGGCTGCAACTTGGGCCCATCAGGGGGCCATGGGGCTGGGGGTGCTGCAGGGCGTGATGATGTGGCGGCGGTGGCGGCTGGTGATGGAGCTGCGGTTTGAGCTGGTGCTGATTCATACAAGAAGACCCATTGTGGGACACCGTCTGCAGGAGCAAGAAAACAAGTGGAAGTGTGTGGACTTGTCATTAGACAGCAGATGCAACACAGGAATAGTAGTTGAGGTGTGTGGGAGTGGTCTGGTTGTTAAAAAGGAACACAACTTTTTAATTGCTTGGACACACGCGTTTCAGTGTCTGAAGAGCCCAACCACCAAGTCCGCGATTACACAACCCAGTCCTTTTTTGTTTTGCTCAGAAACTGTGTCTTTAGGCAAGCCGTTCAGATACCTAACAAACTGGCTAAGGCCACCCTCAACATCCCAGGCAGAAATCTGGCTTTGTCTGCCATATTGACTGATATCATCACTTGAGTATCAAAGACGATTCATCTTATTTTTCATTGCTTATTCTTCCTGCCAGGGTTCCAGATCGTCGATCGCTTTAGAGGACTGTTTCAAGGTTGACGTCTGCAATGTCTTGACTTAAGCCTCAAGACAACTCAAGTCTTGAGGGCTGGTTTCTGGGAGAAACTTTGATTTTAGCATGCAATGTTTTACTAATCACTGCTTCTCTCGTCCCACACCCTGATCGCTTCACATCCATCCACATCCGAATCGCGATTCTCGTTATGATTGTAATCTGATTCATAATTTTCAGGTATCTCTTTTTTAAAAAAAAAAAAACGTTGTCCAGGCTTACTTTGCAGTTTTACAGTCATGGTCAAAATTTTACACACACTTGTAAAGGACATAATGTCATGGCTGTCTTGAGTTTCCAATAATTTCTACAACTCTTATTTTCTGTGATAGAGGGATTGGAGCACATACTTGTTGATCACAAAAAACATTCATGAAGTTTTGTTCTTATAGATAGATAGATAGATAGTACAAACCCCGTTTCCATATGAGTTAGGAAATTGTGTTAGATGTAAATATAAACGGAATACAATGATTTGCAAATCCTTTTCAACCCATATTCAATTTAATGCACTACAAAGACAAGAAATTTGATGTTCAAACTCATAAACTTTTTTTTTTTCTTTTGCAAATAATAATTAACTTAGAATTTCATGGCTGCAACACGTGCCAAAGTAGTTGGGAAAGGACATGTTCACCACTGTATTAAATCAACTGAACGTTTGGGAACTGAGGAAACTAATTGTTGAAGCTTTGAAAGTGGAATTATTTCCAAATCATGTTTCATGTAGAGCTTCAGTCGTTCAACAGTCCGGGGTCTCCGCTGTCGTATTTCACGCTTCATAATGCACCACACATTTTCGATGGGAGACAGGTCTGGACTGCAGGCGGGTCAGGAAAGTACCCGCACCCTTTTTTTACGAAGCCACGCTGTTGTAACACGTGCTGAATGTGGCTTGGCATTGTCTTGCTGAAATAAGCAAGGGCGTCCATGAAAAAGACGGCGCTTAGATGGCAGCATATGTTGTTCCAAAACCTGTATGTACCTTTCAGCATTAATGATGCCTTCACAGATGTGTAAGTTACCCATGCCTTGGGCACTAATGCACCCCCATACCATCACAGATGCTGGCTTTTGAACTCAGCGTCGATAACAGTCCGGATGGTTCGCTTCCCCTTTGGTCCGGATGACACGATGTCGAATATTTCCAAAAACAATTTGAAATGTGGACTCGTCAGACCACAGAACACTTTTCCGCTTTGCATCAGTCCATCTTAGATGATCTCGGGCCCAGAAAAGCCGGTGGCGTTTCAGGGTGTTGTTGATAAATGGCTTTCGCTTTAACTTGCACTTACAGCTGTAGCGACAAACTGTATTTAATGACAGTGGTTTTCTGAAGTGTTCCTGAGCCCATGTGGAGATATCCTTTAGAGATTGATGTCGGTTTTTGATATAGTGCCGTCATTCAATGTTGGTTTCCGGCCATGCCGCTTACGTGGAGTGGTTTCTCCTGATTCTCTGAACCTTTTGATGATATTATGGACCGTAGATGTTGAAATCCCTAAATTTCTTGCAATTGCACTTTGAGAAACATTGTTCTTAAACTGTTAAACTATTTGCTCATGCAGATGTGGACACACGGGGTGTACCTTGCCCCATCCTTTCTTGTGAAAGACTGAGCATTTTTTGGGAAGCTGTTTTTTTACCCAATCATGGCACCCACTTGTTCCCAATTAGCCTGCACACCTGTGGAATGTTTCAAATAAGTGTTTGATGAGCATTCCACAACTTTATCAGTATTTATTTCCACCTTTCCTGACTTCTTTATCATGTGTTGCTGGCATCAAATTCTAAAGTTAATGATTATTTGCTAAAAAAAAAATGTTTATCAGTTTGAACATCACATATATTGTTTTTGTAGCATATTCAACTGAATATGGGTTGAAAATAATTTGCATATCGTTGTATTCCCTTTATATTTACATCTAACACCATTTCCCAACTCATATGTAAACGGGGTTTGTACTTCATTGATTCCTTCAGGGGAATTCCTTCAGGAAAATTTTATGAATTTATTATGGGTCAACTGAAAATGTGACCAAATCTGCTGGGTCAAAAGTATACATACAGCAATTTTAATATTTGGTTTCATGTCCCTTGGCAAGTTTCACTGCAATTAACCTCTTTTGGTAGCCATCCACAAGCGTCTGGTTGAATTTTTGACCACTCCTCTTGACCAAATTGGTGCAGTTCAGCTAAAGTTGTTGGTTTTCTGACATGGGCTTGTTTCTTCAGCATTGTCCCCACGTTTAAGTCAGGACTTTGGGAAGGCCATTCTGAAACCTAAATTCTTGCCTGATTTATCTATTCCTTTACCACTTTTGACTTGTGTTTGGGGTGATTGTCCTTTTGGAACACCCAACTGCGCCCAAGACCCAACCTCTGGTCCAAGGATTTTAGGTTGTCCTGAAGAATTTAGAGGTAATCCTCCTTTTTCATTGTCCCATTTACTCTCTGTAAAGCACCAGTTCCATTGGCAGCAAAACAGGCCCAGAGCATATTACTACTACCACCATAGTTGACGGAAGGTATGGTGTTCCTGGGATTAAAGGCCTCACCTTTTCTCCTCCAAATTTATGGCTGATATTGTGGCCAAACGGCTCAATATTTGTTTCATCTGACACCACATGGACAAAGGTAAGACCTTCTGGAGGAAAGTTCTGTGGTCAATTAAGAAAACTTTAGGAACGTGTTTAATTTGTGTTAAAGTTCCATAAAATGTGGGATGTTTTCTAAATTACATTCAGGAATCTGCAATTATTTCATTAGACTGATTAAACAGGTTCAATCAGTCTAATGAATGCAAGTGCATGCTTGCGATGGGGGAAAACTTAAAGGCCTACTGAAACCCACTACTACCCACCATGCAGTCTGATAGTTTATATATCAATGATGAAATATTAACATTGCAACACATGCCAATGCGGCCTTTTTAGTTTACTAAATTACACTTTTAAATTTCCCGGGAGTTTCGTCTTGAAAACGTTGTGTAATGATGACGTGTACGGAAGACGTCACAGGTTTTAAGGAAATATGAGCGCTGCACACACACACAGCTAAAAGTCTTCTGCTTTAACGGCATAATTAGACAGTATTTTGGAGATCTGTGTTGCTGAATCTTTTGCAATTTGGTCAATTAATATTGGAGGAGTCACAGTAGAAAGATGGAGCTGGGAAGCTTTAGCTTTTAGCCACACAAACACACGGTGATTCCTTGTTTAAAATTCCTGGAGGTGAAACTTTCCTATGGATCAGAGCGCGGTCAAGAGAACATGGATCCCTACCAAATGTCAACCAGCAGGTTTCGGTGAGAAAATTGTGGTTAAAAAGTCAGTTCTTACCGGAGAAAAGCTGAGCTTGTGCCGTCCATAGCTGCCGTCGACTCCCCTGAGACACTGCGCGTCAAGACACACGTGGAGACACCCTTCCGACTATCAGGTACTATTTAACTCACTAAAACACTAGCAACACAATAGAAAGATAAGGGATTTCCCAGAATTATCCTAGTAAATGTATCTAAAAACATCGGAATCCGTCCCAAAGCAATCGCGGTTTTTTTTTTTAACTTATTTTTTTTTAATCATTTTTTTTTCTAGTCCGTCGCTATCAATATCCTCAAACACGAATCTTTCATCCTCGCTCAAATTAATGAAGAAATTGTCGTTTTCTCGGTCCGAATAGCACTTTTTGTTGGAGGCTCCCATTAAAAATAATGTGAATATGTGAGGAGCCATCAAACGTGTGAAGTCCTCGTCTGCGACTTCCGGTAGAGGCGGGGCTTTTCTTTCTTTAGCACCGAAAGTTGCAAACTTTATCGTGGATGTTCTCTACTAAATCCTTTCAGCAAAAATATGGCAATATCGCGAAATGATCAAATATGACACATAGAATCTCATTACAGTAGGCCTTTAAGAGTCGGACTGGACAATGGGCTGACAACTTTAAACTCGTTGGCTAGTGTCCTCGACTCTCAATCAGGGGACCCTGGTTTGAGCCCCGGGAAGGACGCAGAGTCAAGTGTTACCTGTTTACTCCTCTCCTCTTCTTGCGCCTGCAGAAACTCCTCCTCAATCTCCTTGAACAGACCAACTTCATCACAGTTCTGCAAAAACCGGGTGGGAGTCGGCGTCTGGTCTAGATGGGGAGGGGTTGTTTACATGCAAGAACACAAAGAGTTGTCATCAAAGATCGTCCATGGGTTGCTTATTTGTTTGATAAATCAAATCTCCAAGTCTCAAACTCTCTTTTTTTATTACGGTAGATAGCATCAGTCTGCCTCGCTAAGCCGTCTAAACATGCAGGGGTCAACGGTCAGCTGGCTCTTTGTTTTGAGGAGAGATTCTCTGCATGATTCTTGAAGGGCTACAGAAAAATTATAAGGGGATTTTCACGATCTCTACAACAATCTTTCTTAACCATAGTGCCAGGGCCCATTGTTGGGCCGCCAGCTGTGGTCTGTATGGGTTGCAGCGTACTCAGTTGTTGTACACTTTTCCACCACTTGTGGCAGTATTAACAAAATCATCCATCCATTCATCCATTTTCTACCTCTTGTCCCTTTTGGGGTCGCGTTGGGTGCTGGAGCTTATCTCAGCTGCATTCAAACAGAAGATATTTCTTTTTACTTAAATTGTATTGACAGTTTAACAAACTTTTATGTTACTTTTTAATTTATTTTATTTTTTTCATTTTATTTAAATGTGCAAATATTTCCTTATACATTTATTGTATTAATGTAGTAATTTTGTTAAAGTCGTAGAAGTTTCTTAAGCGCAAAAATTATGATTAAAGTGGTGAAACAGTATTTTTATTTCACTTAAATTGTATTGACAGTTTAAGAAACTTGCATTATAGTTTATTTTATATTTAATTTTAAATTTATTCTATTATTCTAGTAATTATTTGAAAGTCATAGAGAAGTTTCTTAAGCACAAACATGATTTAAGTGGCAAAACTGTATTTTCATTTCACTTAAACTTTATTAATAATAATAATAATAATAATAATGGATTAGATTTATATCGCGCTTTCCTATTACTAGATACTCAAAGCGCTCACAGAGAAGTGGGAACCCATCATTCATTCACACCTGGTGGTGGTAAGCTACATCTGTAGCCACAGCTGCCCTGGGGTAGACTGACGGAAGCGTGGCTGCCAGTTTGCGCCTACGGCCCTTCCGACCACCACCTATCATTCATTCACCAGTGTGAGCGGCACCGGAGGCAAAGGTGAAGTGTCCTGCCCAAGGACACAACGGCAGCGATTTGGATGTCAATAGGTGGGAAGCGAACCTGCAACCCTCAGGTTTCTGGCACGGCCGCTCTACCCACTACCCACTATTGACAGTTTAATTAGGAAACTTGTAAAATATTTTTGTTTACCATTAATTTTGCTTGAATTTATTTATTTTAGCAGTCTGATAGTAGTGCAAAAATAGTGCAAAAATGATGACTCCATTTTCATTTAATTGACATTTTAGCGAAGAAAAATATATAATATATTATTATTTAATATTAATTTAGTTCGATTTTATTTATTATAGCGCTGCTTAAACGAATTAAAAATGTTTTATGAAGTTTTTAAGTCCTTTCTTTTCCAGCATATATAGACTCTTTTTTTTAATATTATTATCTCACAATGGGGATATTATTTTTGTAATCAGCCTGACCTAAGCCTTGATGATATCTGTGGTTAACACATGCTTTATGACAAGGTTGTAAACTAAATGTATGTTAGATATAAGATATAATTATCGAATATTCAGTGTTAATATTTGAGTGGTCCTCCGTAGTGGAAAAGTTGGGCCCCGAGTTCTAAAAGATGAAGAACCTCTTCTCTACAGTATGTCCAGGCAGACAGTGGTTTCTATGGTTACAGAGCCACGACAACGAAGACATGTTTTTATTTGTCATCTCAAAAGAACCTTAATCTCTTGCAGTGTTTTGAATGGAAAGTAGCCTTTTTTTATTGCTGGTGACTTCACTTCTATTCCTCTTATCTGGTGTAAGATAGCATGCACGCCACGACACGGGTACACTATCTGAAGAAGAAGAGTCTTATCTGATTTTTACGGCGTTTTGTACAGTAGCGTTACACTGTTTACAAAGAATTCCCCATGCACTTTGTGGCGCCCCTCACCGGTAAAAGTGTCCGTCTTGATGGCGGAGAACCTGAGGGTCATCTCATGTTTGTGACCGTGCATGAGTAGGTGCTCCTCAAACTGGAAGCGCTGCAGCACAGCAACAGCATGACAAGGAAATCAACAGCTGTATGACACAAAACGGCAACTTTCTTTTATGTGGTATCTTTGACTGTATGTCACAAAACCAATCTTCATTTGGTCACCCGGCAAGAACGGGTCTGCCTGTGAGCGCTTGGTGCAGGTGTAAAAAGCAACTGACCTGAGAGCAGCCAGGGGCCCCGCACGCATAAGGCCGGTCCTGTTTGTCATTCATGTCATACGCAAGCCTACACAGAGCAAGCAAGAGAAAGAGAGGGAGAGAATGAGGGCAGTGTGTTTAGCAGCAGGATAATCACACTGTATGCGAGGAACTATCTTTACTCATCTTACAGTCGCCGTATTGTGATGTCAAGCAAGAGGCATTCACTCTTCTGTTTTTCAAGGGAGGAAGATCATACAACCTCAGCTACTTTTTAAAAAAAAAACCCATTTGTTTATGTGGTTCCGAGCCACATAATTGACAGGAACAGTCAAACACATCAAATGCTGATCCTTCCCCACCACAACCCTAGCAAGTAACTACAAAAACAAAAACATAATAATAATAATTAAATAAAAACAAATTTGAAAAAAAACAAAACCCTGCAGATATCAACATAAAACCAGAGACAGCTGCATCCCTGCATGGCCCCAGAGAAAAACATCAACCAACAAGCATACAAAAGGCTCATAAACAACCCGCATTTCAATTGTGTTTCAATCGGGGTAAATTGGAGATCAGTCTTTCCGACATATTTACAACCCCAGCTACTTGTTTTAGTCATTTCTTTACTGTGAGAAATGAGCTGTATTCAGAAGACGGCTGGGGCGATAAAACGATATCAATATATATTGCAATAGACACATAATTAATGTCAATATAAAATATTTTTTTGAATAGAATATACCTGTATGTATTTTTTTAGGCAGGGGGGTTCCTGAAGAAACCAGAAATAACGATGCAAAATGTGTTTTATGAAGTCAGAACAGAACAGCAAGTGTCACTGAGCCAATCGCGTAACAGTATCAACTACCAAGTTTGGTGGGGCCCTCTAATTTTGCCTCTCTGTGGATTCTCTGCACCGAGTGTCTCAAATCTGCATCTACCTTCAAATATACTGCAATTGTTGTATTACCTTAGCCCAGGGGTCGGGAACCTTTTTGGCTGAGGGAGCCAAGAAGCCAAATATTTTAAAATGTATGTCTGTAAGAGCCATATAATATTTTTTGTAGTAACATTGTTATTCTGAAGCTAACTGTGGAGGGGGCATGGCCTGCGGGCCTGCAGCGAAGCGGGGTGTTGCCAGGACCGGCCTCGAAATCAGCGACAGGTGTGTAGCTTGCCCACCTGGGCCTTGTTATCTAATCACCTGTCGCACTGTTTAGAAGCAGCAGCCAGGAGGAGAGACGGGGTTGGGGCTGGAGCCAGAGTGCGAGCGAGAATGAAAGAGAAAAAGACAATTGAGAGACTTATTGAAAAATAAAAAATATTGTAACCCTGAAACAGGCTCTCAAGTTGGTCTGAAGAACCCCCAGGAGGGCAAGCCCTAAAGTAACCCATCCATCCATCCATTTTCTACCGCTTATTCCCTTTCGGGGTCGCGGGGGGTGCTGGCGCCTATCTTAGCTACAATCGGGCGGAAGGCGGGGTACAACCTGGACAAGTCGCCACCTCATCACAGGGCCAACACAGATAGACAGACAACATTCACACTCACATTCACACACTAGGGCCAATTTAGTAACCAATAATAAATAAATCACTTCTTACCCTTAATGCAACTTCTTGAACAAGTGCGGTAGAAAAAAGGATGGATGGATTCAAATGCATGAGCATGTTTTATATTTTGAACGTTATTTTTAACACTTTGATTAAAAGTGGAATTATTCATTACTTATCGTGTTAAGCAGTGTCAGCTCAGATTTATCCGAGAGCCGGATGCAGACATCAAAAGAGCCACATCTGGCTCGTGAGCCATAGGTTCCCTACCCCTGCCTTAGCCCATAGGTGTCATACTCTGGCCCGCGGGCCAATGTTGGCCCGCCGTGTAATTTCATTTGGCCCTTGAGGCATTATCAAATTAACATTAGAACTGGCCCGCCAGTGTTATACAGCGGTGCCGCTTTAACACTGCATACACCAATTTCCCGGGAGACTCTCGAATTTCAGTGCCCCTCCCGAAAATCTCCCGGTGCAACCATTCTCCCGAATTCCACCCGGACAACAATATTGGGGGAGTGCCTTAAAGGCACTGCCTTTAGCGTCCTCTACAACCTGTCGTCAAGTCAGTTTTCCCTCCTCACAAACAGCGTGACGACCCAGTCACGTAATATATATGTGGCTTCTAAGTAAATTCAAGGCATACTTGATCAACAGTAAATTCAAGGCATACTTGATCAACAGCATACAGGTCACATTGAGGGTGGCCATATACACAACTTTAACACTATTACAAATATGTGCCACATTGTGAACCCACACCAAACAAAAGTAACAAACACATTTTGGGAGGACATCAGCACCGTTACACAACATAAACACAACAAACACAACAGAACAAATACCCAGAACCCCTTGCAGCACTAACTCTTCCGGACCGCTACAATATACACCCCCCACCCCCCCGCTACCAACAAACCCCGCCCGCCCACCTGAGCCCCGACATTAACTGAGCAGTAAAAAGGTCTGAATGGTTGATTTATACATTGTCATTTTATTTTTCAAATGTATTAGTCTGTGGGAAAAGTTAATGTTGATATTTACCTCAGAAGGCTGCAAATACAAAAGAGGCATTCATTGTTTATTTAAATTTGATTTGATATGCCATTGATATTTTTTAATTATTAATGTTATTATTATTTGAAACTCAATTTTGCATTTTACTATAAAGTTATATAAGCCTTGCTTGTTCAATATTCAATGAAAAACTTGTTTGGATCCCTCTTAAAAGGTTCATTTGTTCAACCTCGGCCCGCGGCTTTGTTCAGTTTTAAATTTTGGCCCACTCTGTATTTGAGTTTGACACCCCTGCCTTAGCCGTTCTCATCCTCCCTGGCAACCAGACATCTTCTCCACTGATATATAGAACCGCTAGTAAGTTGGACCTTAGTTTATTGTATTTATTGGCCGGCTTAATAAATAAGTCATAAAAAGTATAAATAATTATCGATCCATATAAAAAAAAAAACTACATCTTGATATAGTTTTCAGACATATCGCCCAGCCCTAATTCCAAACATGGTGGCCAATGCTTTGGCCAGAGAAGTAAACGATCCCATTTACTGCAAGAATAGCACGTTTATGGATGGTCTTATTCATCCAGGCCATGGTAGTCTTAGGACGTTCAATCGATCGCAACTGGACTGTTCAGTTGATCTTTGACCTGTTCACATTGCAAGTCAATTCTGTTATTTTGCCCATATGTAACCTGTACTGGATTTTTTCATGATCAATGTGAACAGTGCAATTCCAAACTTTTCAAATCCGACCTAGGCCCCTTTCGTTTGTGGGTATAAATTGGATATTGCAGTTTGAACGCTCAGGTCGCATTCATCCGACCAATACCTCATCAAATAGCGATAAACAGCATAATTATTTGCCAAAATAGTTGGTTACCAAATAAATATTTGACAACCGGGCAGAAAAAGATGAAAATAAAATGTTTTAAGAACCGTTCATGCAGATAGATTTAGTCCAACTCGGACCATATCTGATTACTCTTAGCCTATGAGCTAGTCTGACTAGAACTAAAACTAAATCTGCTAATGATTGGTTGAATCTAGTTCTAGTTTAAGTCGGAAAATATCTGACCAATCTAATTTATATGAGCTAGTTGGACTAGCTCGGACTAATTCTGCCCAATCTAAGTTTCCTCATACTCATACACTTAGATTGGTCAGACCTCGTCCTAATTTTAGTCAGACTAGCGCCGACTAATTTAACCCTATGAGCAACTTCTGATGGGACAAGTTTTTATACTTTGATTGGTCAGATCTCATCCTGGTTTTTGTCGGACTGAATGAGGTGGTGACTTGTCCAGGGTGTACCCCGCCTTCTGCCCGATTGTAGCTGAGATAGGCGCCAGCGCCCCCCGCGACCCCGAAAGGGAATAAGCGGTAGAAAATGGATGGATGGATGGATGAATCTGACCAATCTAATTTTGTGAGCTGATGAAGCCTGGCGAAACATCTTTTAAGACAACGCCAACAGTCCAGTTGCGATGAATTGAATGCCCTGAGTATATACTATATGTAGCATATGTATCTAATCAGTCTATCAAAGTGAATTAAAGAATACAACTGTCCAACCATGTAATGGGATGGAAAAGACACACGCTTGCCATGCCTGGCATCAAAATCCATTCATCACAGGATATAAATAACACAACTAGAACACTTGCAGGATGCTAACGCAGGCTGGACCCCACCAGCTCGCCCATGGACTTATTAAGGCCGGTGATATGATTGTGACTTATGAGGTGTCAAAGCTGCTGGCTTTTCATTTTCCACTCTATAGGCGCCCCCCTGTGACCTCCTGGCCTCAGTCGCAGCTTCGCAGTCCATGCCTCCAATTTTCAGTTCAGTACTGTCCACAACTGTTGCTGTTTTTGGCTCCTTAGGACGGTCTCTAATAGGGTGGAGCTAGACCTATTGCAGTCTTTCTCATGATGATAGAAGCAAGGCAGGGTGCGCAAATTTTTAGAAGAGGAGAATATTTTTCTATATAAAGTTGCATATGTAAATGTCGTGAAATGGGTTATTTATACTGAAATATCTTGTAAATATTTATTTACATACCTTAATTGTTTCCAAACGGTGTCTGTAAGACGACAGTAAAACGGTTGATCAAACAAAACAGAAGTCATCGTCATGGACCCACGAGCTGCGAAAGCTGGCTCTCCAATCAGCTAGACAGACTTAATAACTCTACGGTGACATTTTAGTGAATTTACAAAACTGAAACAATAAAAAAAAAAAAAATGCCATTGTACGTTGATACTTACACAGACACTCACAAACGTTTTAGCATATTCGCTAATATTTAGCTCTATGTACAAATATACATGAAAACACTCCTACAGACATCACACATGGGACGGTTTGGTACGTAAGAATTGTTTTAGTTATATTGTAAAACTTACTAACGTTGCTTGGAGTGATGAATGAAAAATCAATGCGAATAGAAAGGACATGGACGAGTAGAACAGTGGTTCTCAACCTTTTTTCAGGGATGAACCCCCTGTGAACATTTTTCTAATTCAAGTGCCCCCTAATCAGAGCAAAACATTTTTGGTTGAAAAATAGAGATCCATCCATCCATCCACTTTCTACCGCTTATTCCCTTTTGGGGTCGCGGAGGGCGCTGGCGCCTATCTCAGCTATCTCAAATAGAGATAAAGAAGTAAAATACAGCACTATGTCATCAGTTTCTGATTTATTAAATTGTATAACAGTGCAAAATATTTCTCATTTGTAGTAGTCTCTCTTAAACTATTTGGAAAGAAAGATATAAAAATAAGTAAAAACTTGTTGAAAAATAAACAAGTGATTCAATTATAAATAAAGATTTCTACACATAGAAGTAATCATCAACTTAAAGTGCCCTCTTTGGGGATTGTAATAGAGATCCATCTGGATTCATGAACTTAATTCTAAACATTTCTTCACAAAAAAATTTATTTTTAACATCAATATTTATGGAACATGTCCACAAAAAATCTAGCTGTCAACACTGAATATTGCATTGTTGCATTTCTTTTCAGAGTTTATGAACTTACATTCATATTTTGTCGAAATATTATTCAATGAATATATTTATAAAGGATTTTTGAATTGTTGCTATTTTAAAAATATTTTTGAAAAATCTCACGTACCCCTTGGCATACCTTCAAGTACCCCCAGGGGTACGCGTACCCCCATTTGAGAACCACTGGACTAGAAGACCGAACGGCACTTGTACTTCCGGTTGAAAACACTCGTCTAAACAGAAGGCCAATGCAGCACTGCAGCACCTGCAGTGAACGAACTCGTTCAAAAGACGGCACCATAGGACAAACAATACTACAGTAGTATTTGCCTGTTTTTTGTATATTTTTTTACTTTTAGCATTAGGTCAGCGAAGAACAATCCATAAATTAAGCACAGAAGGGTTCAAAGCGCAGGAAAAAAGTAGCGGCTTATAGTCAATGTAGCTGTTAGCAGCCTATTCACACATCCCGAGGTGGAATAACAAGCCGGAGCAGGATTTGACAGTGAGAATACTGCTTTAGAGCTAAATGGTAAATGGGTTGTACTTGTATAGCACTTTTCTACCCCTTTTTAAGGAGCCCAAAGCGCTTTGACAGTATTTCCACATTCGCCCATTCACACACTGACGGCGGGAGCTGCCATGCAAGGCGCTCACCAGGACCCATCAGGAGCAAGGGTGAAGCGTCTTGTCCGAGGACACAACGGACGTGACTAGGATGGTAGAAGGTAGGGATTGAACCAACAACCCTCAGATTGCTGGCACAGCCACTCTACCAACTTCGCCACGCCGTCCCCAAGGGTTTCAAAAGTGTGAAGGTGCAGCAGATTGAGGAAAATAAAGAAAAGTTAAAGGGATGGCAGGGTTTAAAGCATGGGTCTCAAACTCAATTTGGACTAAGTATTCCTTTTGGAATCGTGTTTTACTCTCGTGACTCATTTAAACTACTTCTACCAGTAGATATAATGAAGTCGCGTAATTAAATCGTCATAAATGTAAAATTGAAGGTCAAATTTAATATTTGGCGCTGTTTAGTTCTCCAAGAGATGCTCCCAGACACTTCAGCTTGCTTATAGCAAGTTTGTTTTCCTGTTAGTTGTGCTGTCATGTTTGTCTTTGCACAGTTCTAGTGCAGTGTAGAGAAAAGATCTATCGATTTTAATCAATGATAAATGGGTTGTACTTGTATAGTGCTTTTCTACCTTCAAGGTACTCAAAGTGCTTTGTCACTACTTCCACATTTACCCATTCACACACTGATGGAGGGAGCTGCCATGCAAGGCGCTAACCAGCACCCATCAGGAGCAAGGGTGAAGTGTCTTGCTGAGGTCACAACGGACGTGACGAGGTTGGCACTAGGTGGGGATTGAACCAGCGGCTACTCTCCCACTGCGCCACGCCGTCCCATAGGAAACCGGCAGCTAATTAGCCAGAATTTACAATTTTTTTTTTTTTTAAACACAGAATTAATTATAAATTGAAACAAGGTCCTCCTATTATTTTGGGACTGAGCTCCCATTTTTTTATTGTTAAATCCATGACTGTTGTTTTCAGAGTGCATTGCTGTAAATCAGGGGCGCTCACACTTTTTCTGCAGGTGAGCTACTTTTCAATTGACCAAGTCGAGGAGATCTACCTCATTCCTATTTATAATTTATATTTATTTATTTATGAAAGAGACATTTTTGTTAACAAGTTAATGGCGTTTAATGATAATACAAGCATGTTTAACACACATAGATTCCTTTCTTTCATGAAGACAGGAATATAAGTTGGTGTATTTGATTCTGATGACTTGCATTGATTGGAATTAGACAGTGGTGCTGATAACGTCCGCATTTTCAAATGGAGGAAAAAAAAAGTCCTCCTTTCTGTCCAATACCACATGAAAGTGGTTGGATTTGGCATCTCATTTGTCCAACTTGCATACTCGTTTTTAAACACTTTGTTATGAGAGTAGCATATGTGTGTGGCCCTTTAATGTCTGGCAGCAGGTGAGTGACGTCAGTGACTGTGCGGGTGGGCAAGCAAGTGAGAAAGCGGTCGCTGAGGGCGGCGGAGAAATACATTGGCATCAAACTCCGTAGCTTGCTAGCTTGTGCACGCTAGCTTTCTGAGACTCTTATTTTGTTAGCACAGGCAGGATGAAACAGGTATTTTATGGTGAAGACAGGAACTGTGCAGTCGGTCTTTAGAGTTTTGACAGTAGGTACGGAGTCTCTAGAAATAAAATGTGTTTCTCTGCGTCCGCCCTGTTAGTGATTTTTTTCTTAAATATGAGCTCGCAGCAGCCAGCGTCATCTCACAAGATCCTCGGGTGCCGAGAATGTCAAACAACTGACGAAAGTGAAGTCTTGGTATGATTGATGATTGCTCATTTTTATATATATTTTTTAATGCCTGGCTTGAGATCGACTGACACACCCTCCGAGATCGACCAGTCGATCGCGAGCAACGTAATGCCCACCCCTGCTGTAAATGGTAGGGCTCTGAATCTTTAGCCACCACACGATTTAATTATTGGGGGTAACAATTCGATTCAGAATCGATCATTCTTAACAACATTGGGTGCCAGTTTTATGATGAACTACATTCCTTCATAAAATAGCCAAACAACTCTGATATTATATTATATGTCTGTATTAATTAAAAGAAAACTGGTTTGGTTAAATAAAATTCTACCCAAACATTTCATAAAGTCAAGTAAGGCAACAAGAGAAGTATCCCACACTTGTCTTTTCTAAAGTAAATCTGAACAGCAGATATAGATCATCTACATCAGGGGTGTCAAACTCAGAATACAGAGTGGGACCCAAACAAGTTTCGCATTGAATATTGAACAAGCAAAGCTTGTATAACTTTATAGTGACAAGCAAAATAGAGTTTCAAATTATAATAATAATAATTCAAAAATATCAATTGCATATCACATAAAATGTAATAAAAATTGGGCGGGAGGGGGGGTTGAAGTTTGGTGGTAGCGGGGGTGTATATTGTAGGATCCTGGAAGAGTTAGTGCTGCAAGGGGTTCTGGGTATTTATTTTGTTGTGTATATTTTCTGTTACGGTGCGGATGTTCTCCCAAAATGTGTTTGTCATTCTCGTTTGGTGTGGGTTCACAGTGTGGCGCATATTTGTAACAGTGTTAAAGTTGTTTATACGGCCACCCTCAGTGTGACCTGTATGGCTGTTGATCAAGTATGGCTTGCATTCACTCGTGTGTGTTAAAGCCGCATGTATTATGTAACTGTGCTGGCATGTTGTTTGTATGGCGGAAAAGCGGACGTGACGGTAGGCTGTAGAGGACGCTAAAGGCAGTGCCTTCAAGACACACCCCCAATATTGTTGCCCGGGTGAACTTTAACTCCTCCCACTGGATCTTTCCTAGTTACCTGACTAGGATTTAAACCCAGTCCTCTTTGATTGGGAGATACCTGTTTTGACCACTCAGCCATCCTTGGTCTTCTTAAAGGGAAATTTTGGGCCCCAATAAAATTTTTAAATGAGAACCTGTCTCAGTAAACTATGATATAAAATCTTTCCTAGTTACTGATTGATTCGACTGGGATTTGAACCCAGTCCCTTTTGATTGGGAGCGAGCACTGAACTTCGGGAGTCTCCCGGGAAAATCGTGAGGGTTAGCAAGTACGAGTATCAGCGGTGAATGCGGTGTTACAGAGGCACCGCCGCTGAATATTACAGGCGGGCCAACTCTAATCTTAATTTGTTATTACCTCAAGCGCCAAATGAAATTACACGGCCAGAGTTTGACATCCATGATCTACATCAATAGTATGATTTGTGTGAGTGGCTGGACAAGACTGATTTTTAGGGGGGGGATTATTTGGAGGGGCTTCACAGTGGCAGAGGGGTTAGTGCGTCTGACTCACAATACGAAGTTCCTGCAGTCCTGGGTTCAAATCCAGGCTCGGGATCTTTCTGTGTGGAGTTTGCATGTTCTCCCCGTGAATGCGTGGGTTCCCTCCGGGTACTCCGGCTTCCTCCCACTTCCAAAGACATGCACCTGGGGATAGGTTGATTGGCAACACTAAATTGGCCCTAGTGTTTGAATGTGAGTGTGAATGTTGTCTGTCTGTCTGTGTTGGCCCTGCGATGAGGTGGCGACTTGTCCAGGGTGTACCCCGCCTTCCGCCCGATTGTAGCTAAGATAGGCGCCAGCGCCCCCCGCTACCCCAAAAGGGACTAAGCGGTAGAAAATGGATGGATGGATTATTTGGAATAGATTAAGAATAGTTACAAAAAAGAATCGCGATTCATGCAAAAATATATTTTTTGATAACTAAAATGGAATATGATACAACAGTTATTTTAATGGTAAAATTCTGCCATTTTTATAGTAAAATCTACTGAGTTTTTTTTTTTTTTTGCAATGTACGTTGACAGAGCAGGGTGGTATTGTCATTGTTTGATGGGAGGCTCACTGGGTCACACTTTGAACACTCCTGCTCCAGAGGAGCCGTCTTTATAGTCAATAAGTATCATCCATCCATTTTCTACCCCTTATTCCCTTTTGGGTCGCGGGGGGCGCTGGTGCCTATCTATGCTACAATCGGGCGGAAGGCGGGGTACACCCTGGACAAGTCGCCACTCATCGCAGGGCCAACACAGATAGACAGACAACATTCACACTCACATTCACACACTAGGGCCAATTTAGTGTTGCCAATCAACCTATCCCAAGGTGCATGTCTTTGGAAGTGGGAGGAAGCTGGAGTACCCGGAGGCAACCCACTCATTCACGGGGAGGACATGCAAACTCCACACAGAAAGATCCCGAGCCTGGGATTGAACCCTGACTACTCAGGACCTTCGTATTGTGAGGCAGACGCACTAACCCCTCTGCCACTGTGAAGCCCCAATACATATCACTTTTTAAAAATATATATATTTTTATGTGAAAGAGATGATGCCCAGGGCGGGGTCATGGCTGCATGCGTGATGTGCAAAGGCCACAGGTGATGTTTTTCCCATGGAGGGGGGGGGGGATTGTCACTTGGTAGAAGTTGATTGGAGGAGGCGGCACGTGGCAGATAGAGAAAGAATGTGTCACAATGAATGGAAAAGAAAAGGAATGAGGGCAGGAGGTGGCAGAGTGCAGGGCGGGTTGCACCGGCGGCGTATAGTCCTGACAGGTTTGAACCTGCTTCAGCCCCCATTTTCCAACCATTGACAAGTCGAGGTGACTTCATAGAGTAGGTGTGTGCGTCAGGTAGTTGGACTGAACATTTACCATTAGTTCACAGCCCTTTTTTCACAGTAAAATACATTTACTCTAACATTCCAACAAATGACAATAACCCTTACAGTTCACATCTCTGTCACACTAAATGACTGTAAACATTGCTGTGAAAATAATGCAATTATTAGCCAATAATTTGTTGTATATTTACAAGAATTGTTTTTTAGAGTGTGGATGATGGATACAGGAGAAGAACTGTAAAAAAAAATTACCAAGATTTCACAGCATTTTTCCATAATAAAATGCTGTAATGAAAATGTAATGTAACATTATATATATATATATATATATATATATATATATATATACATATATATACAGTGGGGCAAAAAAGTATTTAGTCAGCCACCGATTGTGCAAGTTCTCCCGCTTAAAATGATGACAGAGGTCTGTAATTTTCATCATAGGTACACTTCAACTGTGAGAGACAGAATAAGAAAAAAAATCCAGGAATTCACATTGTAGGAATTTTAAAGAATGTATTTATAAATTATGGTGGAAAATAAGTATTTGGTCAACCATTCAAAGCTCTCACTGATGGAAGGAGGTTTTGGCTCAAAATCTCACGATACATGGCCCCATTCATTTTTTCCTTAACACGGATCAATCGTCCTGTCCCCTTAGCAGAAAAACAGCCCCAAAGCATGATGTTTCCACCCCCATGCTTCACAGTAGGTATGGTGTTCTTGGGATGCAACTCAGTATTCTTTTTCCTCCAAACACGACAAGTTGAGTTTATACCAAAATGGATAAATGGATGATACAGCAGAGGATTGGGAGAATGTCATGTGGTCAGATGAAACCAAAATATAACTTTTTGGTATAAACTAACTCGTCGTGTTTGAAGGAAGAAGAATACTGAGTTGCATCCCAAGGACACCAAACCTACCGTGTAGCATGGGGGTGGAAACATCATGCTTTGGGGCTGTTTTTCTGCTAAGGGGACAGGACGATTGATCTGTGTTAAGGAAAGAAAGAGATTGTGAGCCAAAACGTCCATCCATCAGTGAGAGCTTTGAATGGTTGACCAAATACTTATTTTCCACCATAATTTACAAATAAATTCTTAAAAATTCCTACAATGTGAATTCCTGGATTTTTTTCTTCACATTCCGTCTCTCACAGTTGAAGTGTACCTATGATGAAAACTACAGACCTCTGTCATCATTTTAATCGGGAGAACTTGCACAATCGGTGGCTGACTAAATACTTTTTTTTTGCCTATATTATATAATAGTCCCCTTATATTTCACAGCAATTAACTGTTATTTCACAAGGCATTGCTGTAAATGTTACTGTGAAAGTAATGCAGTTATCAGCCAGCATTTGCTGTGAATTACAGTTTTTTTTTGTTGTTTTTTTAACACAGATGGATAGATATGACTCAGTGTACAGTTTGTGCCACTCTGGCCTCGTCCAGCAGCACTTGGAAAAGCAGCAGAGTCAGCACATTTCCAGCAGAACCTTCTGTCAGACTGATCGATGCAGGGTGACGTCACCTTTTAAATACATAAATCCCAACAACCGTTTTGCACCAGATTCTCATTTGGATTAATAACGGAACTCATACACGGCAGCAGTGCTTGTGTGTGTTTGTGTAATATATTAATACAGAAGTGTAAGTAGAATGAATAAGAGGCATGCACAATAAGAATGGTTTACATAAAAATAATGCATACTAACTTCCTGTTGTTGCCGGATGTCAACATCGCATTTGGAGTTCATTCAAATAAAAAAAATAGGCAAATCAAATCCTCGAGTGTCTCCGGGATGGAATCCGGTGTGTTTCCGCTCCATAAAGTTCCATAAAAGCCACAAAAAAAAAAAAAAAAAGAAGTAACGGCGAAGCGCGTCCGTGCTGTCATACACGCGCACACCCCTCAAATAGACCACCGGCCGGTGGAGATCGAGGCTCCTGCGGGACAGCAGAGAAACTTTGAAAATGTCCCCCCCCCAACAAACTGACAAAACAGGCGGACAAGTGCAAGGAAAGCGCGTAAAAGTTGGTGAGTTCGCGAGTGGGAGCGCGGAGCTCATAGCCTACCTTCAGACGGACAAGCGGCGCGGAGAACCACGTTGGACTGGCGCGAGATTACAATAC
The DNA here is from genome assembly GCF_033978795.1 of Nerophis ophidion. NCBI lineage: Eukaryota > Metazoa > Chordata > Actinopteri > Syngnathiformes > Syngnathidae > Nerophis > Nerophis ophidion. Next base: position 29,310,724 of record NC_084631.1, on the reverse strand, counting down.
GTTCTATTTACAGATGCATTACATCATCCCCCGTGACGTCATGCGGGATTCCTGAACTTCTAAATCATTGTACGGAGAGAGAGGAGGGCGGGTGGGGGGCGATGACGGAAGGGGGGCGGGGCTTAGAGTCGCACCAGCTGGTTGGAGGGGAAGTGAAGACACCGGAGGTCGAACTGCACGCTCACGCGGGGGGGGGGCGATCCTGCTTCGGGGAGTCTGCAGCGAGCGTGGCGGGACGTGGCGAAAGTTTGTCGGCGTCAAAATCCAACAGCTCCTCATGTCGTGGGGAAACAGTGATGAGGAAATACAGTGTAGTACAATGCAGTTGAAAAGTTTGAAAATGTTGTCTATACATCCATCCATTTTTTTTTTTTACAGTTTGTCCCTTTTGGGGTCCTTGGTGTAATTTACATAGCTCACAATGCTCAATAATTACCTTGCTTGAATCAGATTAAAGCATACTTGTCAACACTCCCGGTAAAAAAAAATCCGAAATTTAGCGCCTCTCCCGAAAACCTCCAGGGACAAATTTTCTCCCGAAAATCTCCCAAAATTCAGGCAGACCTGAGTGAAGACAGTCTGTTTTCACGTCCGCTTTCCCACAATATTAACAGTGTGTCTGCCCAATGACGTTATAACTGTAGATTGATCGAGGGCGAGTTCTTGGTTTCTTGTGTGGGTTTATTGTTGGGCAGTTTCATTAACGTCCTCCCAGCGCAGTAACAACACACAACAACAGCAGTCACGTTTTCGTCTACCGTAAAGCAGTTTGTCTGCCGTAAAAAGCAATGTTGTGACACTCTTAAACAGGACAATACTGCCATCTACTGTACATGCATATGGTTAGAAAAATAATGACAGAGAATAGAACAAGGATGGACAATTCAACCCTTAACTCAACAATGAGTAGATGAGTGTTATGTGTGTGTGTATATGTGTAAATAAATGAACACTGAAATTCAAGTATTTCTTTTATATATATATATATATATATACATATATATATATATATATATATATATATATATATATATATATATAAAGTCAAGTATTTCTTATATATATATATATATATGAAATACTTGACTTGGTGAATTCAGCTGTAAATAATAAAATAATATACTCCTCCCCTCTTAACCACGCCCTCCAACCACGACCCCGCCCAACCCCCCACTCCCCACCTCCCGAAATCGGAGGTCTCAAGGTTGGCAAGTATGAATTAAAGGGGCTGTTTGTATAGAGGTAAATCTATTGGGGACGGTTGGGAGAGTGGCGGTGCCAGCAACCTGAGCGTTCCCGGTTTGATCCCCACCTTCTACCGTCACGTCCGTTGTGTCCTTGAGCAAGACACTTCACCCTTGCTCCTGGTGGGTCGTGGTTAGGGCCTTGCATGGCAGCTCCTGCCATCGGTGTGTGAATTTGTGTGTGAATGGGTGAATATGGACTTAGTGTCAAAGCGCTTTGAGTACCTTGAAGGTAGAAAAGCGGGACCGCTCGCCTGTGTATCGGTTGAGGACATCACTGCGCTGCTGATCCGCCTCCGCTTGGGATGGTTTCCTGCTGGCTCCACTTTGGATGGGACTCTCGCTACTATATCGGATCCACTTTGGACTTCATTCTCACGGATACATTAGATCCACTATGGATTGGACTTTCACAATATCATGTTAGATCCGCTCGACATCCATTGCTTTCGGTCCCCTGGGGGGTGGGGGTGCCCACATATGCAGTCCTCTCCAAGGTTTCTCATAGTCATCATTGTCGACGTCCCACTGGGGTGAGATTTTCCTTGCCCTTATGTGGGCTCTACCGAGGATGTTGTTGTGGTTTGTGCAGCCCTTTGAGACACTAGTGATTTAGGGCTATATAAATAACCATTGATTGATTGATTGTTTGTTTGATACAATGTGCAGCCCTTTGAGACATAGTGATTTAGGGCTATATAAATAACCATTGATTGATTGATTGTTTGATACAAGTATAACCCATCAATCAATCAATCAATGATTATTTATATAGCCCTAAATCACTAGTGTCTCAAAGGGCTGCAAAAACCACAACAACATCCTCGATAGGGCCCACATAAGGGCAAGGAAAACTCACACTTATTACCACATTTTTTTAACACCTAATGTATGCAACTGATTTTTTTTTTTGCGTTTAGGTTTTGCGAACCGAATGTATTTTTTTACATCAAATTATGCTGACAATTTAATTGAAAAAAAAATCTGTGTTTTAAAATAAAGGTAAAGTACCGCTAATAATCACACACACACTACGTGTGGTGAAATTACTCTCTGCATTTGACCCATCCCCTTGTCCACCCCGTGGGAGACGAGGGGAGGGGTGAGCAGCAGCGGTGGCCGCGCTCGGGAATCATTTGGTGATTTAACCACCAATTCCAACCCTTGATGCTGAGTGCCAAGCAGGGAGGTAATGGATCCCATTTTTATAGTCTTTTGTATGACTCGGCCGAAGTTTGAGCTCACGACCTACCGATCTCAGGGCGGACACTCCAACCATTAGGCCAAAATGGTTTATACACAAAAATTTTTTCCACTGATTTTTTTTCCACTCTTAAGTTACGTTTTTCCAAGCAAAAACTCTTTTAAGGACATTGTATAGCTTGTGTTACCAAGTGGCTTAACAAAACACATTTGTTTTACAATTGCCCTTAGTTTTCACATTTACTATATTAAAAAAGATGAAATTATTGTTTTTTCCGGAGAATGTGCAGCCATTTTGTTGTTAATTGACAACTAATTGTACCTATCCAAATCGCTATTAGATAACAACACCTAAAGGTAATGTGCGTGCCGGTGTTACGTACGTATGTAGTTGCGTCATTACGGTCCGGAAGCAGTAAGTGGGCGGGATATATTGTGCGGCCACCAACGCGGTGCCCGCGGGCACCAAGTAACCCGTAAGGACCAGATGAGTCGCCCGCTGGCCTCTTCTAAAAATAGCTCAAATAGCAGCACTTACCAGTGAGCTGCCTCAATTTTTTAAAATTTATTTATTTACTAGCAAGCTAGTCTCGCTTTGCTTGACATTTTTAATTCAAAGAGAGACAAAACTGCAATAGAATTTGAAAATCCAAGAAAATATTTTAAAGACTTGGTCTTCACTTGTTTGAATAAATTCATTAATGTTGTTACTTTGCTTCTTATAACTTTCAGAAAGACAATTTTAGACAAAAATTACAACCTTAAAAATGATTTTAGGATTTTTAAACACATATACCTTTTTACTTTTTAAATTCCTTCCTCTTCTTTCCTGACAATTTAGATCAATGTTCAAGTATTTTTTTTTTATAGTAAAGAATAATACATTTTAATTTAATTCTTCACTTTAGCTTCTGTTTTTTCGACAAAGAATATTTGTGAAATATTTCTTCAAACTTATTATTATTAAAATTCAAAAAGATTATTCTGGCAAATCTAGAAAATCTGTAGAAAATCACATTTAAATCTTATTTTAAAGTATATTGAATTTCTTTTAAAAATTTTGTTCGAGAAAATCGAGAAGAAATAATGATTTGTCTTTGTTAGAAATATAGCTTGGTCCAATTTGTTATATATTCTAACAAAGTGCAGATTGGATTTTAACCTATTCAAAACATGTCATCAAAATTCTAAAATTAATCTTAATCAGGAAAAATTACTAATGATGTTCCATAAATTATTTTTTTTATTTTTTCAAAAAGTTTCGAATTAGCTAGTTTTTCTATTAATTTTTTCCGGTTTAATTTTGAATTTTAAAGTGTCACAATTCAAGATAAACTATGTTTCAAAATTTAATTTTAATTTTTTTAGTTTTTTCTCCTCTTTTAAACCGTTCAATTATTTTTTTTTATCATTTATTCTCTACAAAAAAACCTTCCGTAAAAGGAAAAAAAATGTACGACGGAATGACAGACAGAAATACCAATTATATATATATATATATATATATATATATATATATATATATATATATATATATATATATATATATATATATATTTATTAAAGTTAAATTGAGTAAATTGGTTATTTCTGGCAATTTATTTAAGTGTGTATCAAACTGGTAGCCCTTCGCATTAATCAGTACCCAAGAAGTAGCTCTTGATTTCAAAAAGGTTGGTGACCCCTGCTTAGGAAAGTTAGCGCCCTCTAGGCATCTGTGTGAATGTTGCAAAGGGCCCCTTTTAAGTATGTCAAAGACCCCTTCGTAAAATACGAAATAGTTGTACGTGGTTAGTAGGAAAATGTTTATAGACAAAATGTAAGAATAAATGTGTCTGTGCAAGCATTGGACAGATTTATGTACACATTTCACCTTTGCATCTCATTGCCTATAACTGTAGTGCATTCAAGGAACCTCGGGTAAAGTTAGAGGCATGATTAAATTAAGAATGTCTGAGACTACTGTTCATACAACAACCCTAAACAAAAATACTAAATGTTTTTTCACCTGGATAGCGACGGTATATAGCTTAAAAGTAAACATATGTCTACCTGTTCCAGCATAGGACAAAGTTATGTACAAACCCCGTTTCCATATGAGTTGAGAAATTGTGTTAGATGTAAATATAATCGGAATACAATGATTCGCAAATCCTTTTCAACCCATATTCAGTTGAATGCACTACAAAGACAAGATATTTGATGTTCAAACTCATAAACTTTATTTTTTTTTGCAAATAATAATTAACTTAGAATTTCATGGCTGCAACACGTGACAAAGTAGTTGGGAAAGGACATGTTCACCACTGTGTTACATCACCTTTTCTTTTAACAACACTCAATAAACGTTTGGGAACTGAGGAAACTAATTGTTGAAGCTTTGAAAGTGGAATTCTTTCTCATTCTTGTTTTATGTAGAGCTTCAGTCGTTCAACAGTCCTGGGTCTATGCCGTCGTTTTTTACGCTTCATAATGCGCAACACATTTTCGATGGGAGCCAGGTCTGGACTGCAGACGGGCCAGGAAAGTACCCAGTCTCTTTTTTTACGAAGCCACGCTGTTGTAACACTTGTCTTGCTGAAATAAGCAGGGGCGTCAATGATAACGTTGCTTGGATGACAACATATGTTGCTCCAAAACCTGTATGGACCATTCAGCATTAATGATGCCTTCACAGGTGTGTAAGTTACCCATGCCTTGGGCACTAATACACCCCCATACCATCACAGATGCTGGCTTTTGAACTTTGCGCCTATAACAATCCGAATGGTTATTTTCCTCTTTGTTCTGGAGGACACCACGTCCTCTGTTTCCAAGTATAATTTGAAATGTGGACTTGTCAGACCACAGAACACCTTTCCACTTTGCATCAGTCCATCTTCGATGAGCTCGGGCCCCGCCAAGCCGGCGGCGTTTCATATATGTATGTCTGCCAAAGCCTAATACAACATGCGCTTAAGTCAGCCCGCTTTTCGTATGGTGAATGAGCGAACGCGATGAAAGGTTGTAGAGTTTGATAAAGGCCGTGCTGTCACGGCACGCCATAATATACTTGTCCGGGCGAACATCGGGACAATCCTTTGGGAAGGTCACCGAAAGTCTCTCGGTAGAACCGTGAGGATTGGCAAGTATGTTGCTAGGACGGCGATAGCCAATCAAAGAAGGTGAATCCACTTTGCACCAAGTTTCTGCATCCAGTGGCCCCCAGGTAAATTAAGTTTGAGACCCCTGATTTTAACAATTCAGAAAAAATCTGTAAAATAATGGTGTTTATCTGTGGAACTGCCCGAATTGTCACTTCATTAAGGGTGGTTGATCGTAATAATTTGGAAAAATTCTGTAGAATAAAGGTATTTTTCTGCAGAACTGTTTGCATCGTCACTTTATTAAAGGTGGTTGATCTTAATAATTTAGTAAAAATCTGTAAAAGTACGATTTTTTTTCGCAAAACGTTTCATGAAAATTTCTGTAAATATAATGTTTTTGATCATTAGTTGGTTTACAATGTTTTACTTTAATTTTATGGTTTTCGTTTGGCAGCCGTAGCTGCCAGTAGATGACCGTTTTTTTTAAAGAATTTATTTTTACAGTGATATATATATATATACATATATATATATATATATATATATATATATATATATATATATATATATATATATACACATATATATATGTATATATATATATATATATATATGTGTGTGTGCAAATGTATATATATGTGTAGATGTATGTATATATGTTTATGTATATATATGTATATGTGTATACGTATGTATATATATGTTTATATGTATGTATATATGTTTATGTATATGTGTATATGTATGTATACAATTATAAAAGCTTTTTTAAAAAAGTCTACTACTCTGCTACCATGTCAGCAGACTGGGGTAGATCTTGCTGAAATCCTATGTATTGAATGAATACAGAATCGTCTTGAATCGGAAAAATATCGTTTTTGAATCGAGAATCGCGTTGAATCGAAAAAAATCGATATATAATCGAATCGCGACCCCAAGAATCTATATTGAATCGAATCGTGGGACACCCAAAGATTCGCAGGCCTAATATATATATATATATATATATATATATACATATATATATATACCTACAGGTGCTGTTCATATTATTAGAATATCATTAAAAGGTTTATTTATTTCAGTAATTATATTCAGAACTTGAAACTTACATATTATATCAATTCATTACACACATAGTGATATATTTGAAATGTTTATTTCTTTAAATTTTGATGATTAGTACTGACAATTACTGAAAATCCCAAATGCAGTATCTCAGAAAATTAGAATATTTTTTAGAAATGTGGGCCAACTGAAAAGTATGAACATGGAAAGTTTCAGCAAATACGGCAATCAATACTTAGTTGCAGCTCCTTTTGCCTGAATTGCTGCAGCAATACGGCGTGGCATGGAGTCCACCAGTCTGCTGCACTCCTCAGGTGTTATGAGAGCCCAGGTTGCTTTAAAAGTGGCCCTCAGCTCTTCAGCATTGTTGGGTCTGGCATCTCGCATCTTCCGCTTCACAATACCCCATAGGTTTTCTATGGGGTTAAGGTCAGGTGAGTTTGCAGGCCAATCAAGAACAGGGATACCATGGTCCTTAAACCAGGTACTGGTAGATTTGGCACTGTGTGCAGGTGGCAAGTCATGTTGGAAAATGAAATCTTCACCTCCATAAAATTGGTCCTTGGCAGGCAGCATAAAGTGTTCTAAAACTTCCTGGTAGACTGCTGTATTGACCCTAGACCTCAGGAAACACAGTGGACCAACACCAGCAGATGACATGGCACCCCAGACCATTACCGATTGTGGAAATTTGACACTGGACTTCAGGCAACGTGGATTTTGGGCCTCTCCTGTCTTCCTCCAGACTCTGGGACCTTGATTTCCAAAGGAGATACAAAATTTACTTTCATCTGAAAACATAAGTTTGGACCACTCAGCAGCAGTCTAGTCCTTTTTGTCTTCAGCCCAGGTGAGACGCTTTTGACGTTGTTTCTTATTCAAGAGTGGCTTTACACAAGGAATGCGACAGCTGAAGCCCATATCTTGCATACGTCGGTGCGTGATGGTTCTTGAAGCACTGACTCCAGCTGCAGTCCACTCTTTGTGGATCTCCCCCACATTTTTGAATCGGTTTTGTTTGACAATCCTCTCCAGGGCGCGGTTATCCCTCTTGCTTGTACACTTTTTTCTACCACATCTTTGTCTTCCCTTCGCCTCTTGGACACACAGCTCTGGGAACATCCAACCTCTTTGGCAATGACCTTTTGTGTCTTGCCCTACTTCTTTAAAGTATCAATGGTCATCTTTTGGACAGTTGTCAAGTCAGCAGTCTTCCCCATGATTGTGTGTCATACAGAATCAAAACGAGAGACCATTTAAAGGCTTTTCCAGGTGTTTTGAGTTAGTTAGCTAATTAGAGTGTGGCACCAGGTGTCTTCAATATCTGACCTTTTCACCATATTCTAATTTTCTGAGATGTTGAATTTAGGGTTTTCATTGGTTGTCAGCTATAATCATCTCCTTTTTGGCAAAAAACACTTGAAATTTATCTGTCTGCTTGGAATGAATGTATACATTCCTCAAGTTTGACTTTCTAAATGGAATTAATGAACTAAATCAACTTTTTCATGATATTCTAATAATATGACCAGCACACATATATATATATATATATATATATATACATATATATATATATATATATATATATATATATATATACATATATATATATATATATATATATATATATATATATATATATATGTATATATATATATATATATATATATATATATATATATATATATGTATATATACACATATAAGTATGTACATGTATATATTTGTTTGGATGACAAAAAATAATGAAATGGCCCCTACTTGCTTTGATGTTTTAGTGTGTGGCCCTCAGTGTAAAAAGTTTGGACCTCTCTGCTCTACATCGCCTATTTGTGTTTGAGTGTTTTTCTACTATTACCAAACAACATTATTGCTTTATGGGGATTGAAAACTATTGCTTGATGTTGTTGCTTAAATAGAATTTCTCAGACTCCAAGTCACTACTTGGTGTGACCTCGTGGAATGCCTCCATTCACATTTCCACGGAGCCAAGCAACATGTCTGCCGTGTTCGCTCAGCCTTTCCTGTGCTGGGGCCAGACTGGAACAGACTCCAGGAGGAGGACTGTGTTGTGATGCGAGTGTGAAATGGGACCCGGTCCCGGGCTGACTTCATCGCTAGCCAATGGAGCATCGTATGCAAATGAGCGTAGCCGCGGCGACAAGCCCAAACAGGAAGTTGTGATGATGTCATGTTGTGGATGTGAATCAGAGCTCTGTTTCCAGCCCAGTAAGGGGATGTTTTGCAGCACGTGTGCGTGCCAGGGCACAGTACCACGTAGCTGGAGGAGGAGGAGGAGTAGGCGGTCACATTCACCAGCGTATGACGGCAACCAGGAAGTCTCTGCTTGGCTCAGACACCCACATGGGTTGCAGCTACCTCCATGACATCATGTGTGTCTGTTAGCGCTGAGCCTGTTGTGCCCGAGCAGCACAATTCTTTTGCTGAAAGGAGCTGGAGATGCAAAGCTCTCTCTGGTCAAAAGTCCAAAAAAACTGTCTCGTGGCCACCTTGTTTATTGTTGGATCGAGAGATATTGTGAGACTTCAACGATTGCCTGCCTCACACTTTGAAAAGCAGAAGGTTTGCTGACTTTTGTTCTGTTTAAAGTAGGGCTGTCCAGACATAACCAGTTAACTCATGTAATTGATCACAACAATGATCTCATCAATCATGAACGAAGATGAGTGAGGAAACGCCGACTGTTGTGCTCGCTGGCGACTTTCACTTCAAAAGACATCAAGACCGGTCTTGAAATCAAACTGTTTACAAGTATGGAGCAATTAACAAGTAACAAGTATCAAGAACAGTCTCAAAATGTTCTTATATGACACTCTTTTAGATTATGTAAGTCTGTGGATAATCAAGATTAATTCAAATATAAAAGTATGACTAATGTATTTACTTGAATAGCCGCCGGGGCGCTAATTAATTTAAAACATCTTCTCACTCCTGCGCTTACCAATGGCATCCAGTTAAAAATTAAGTGTGATAAAATAAAAAATTGATAAATAATTCTTCTGCGGCCCTGGCTGGGTGGTTGGGGACCAATGCTCTACAACAGGGGTCGGGAACCTTTTTGGCTGAGAGAGCCAAGAAGACAAATATTTTAAAATATATTTCCCTAAGAGCCGTATAATATTTTTTTTTAACACTGAACACAACTAAACGCGTGCATTTTTAAATAAGACCAACATTTCCAGAGTATAATGGGTCTCTTATTCTTTGTAATAACATTGTTATTCTGAAGCAAACTGTGGAAGGGGCGTGGCCTGCGGGCCTGCAGCAAAGCGGGATGTTGCCAGGACCGGCCTCGAAATCAGCGACAGGTGCGTAGAGGGCCCACCTGGGCCTTTTTATCTACTCACCTGTCGCTCTGTTATAAGCAGCAGCCAGGAGGAGAGAAAATTGCTGGAAAGCAACTGAGATACTAATTGAAAAAAATAAAACAATATTTTACCCTAAAACAGGCTCTCATGTCGGTGTTTGGTGGTCTGAAGAACCCCCAGGAGGGCAAGAGCAACACTAACCAATAATAAATAAATTACTTCTTACCATTAACGCAACTTCTTGAACATAAAAATGCATGAGAATGTTTTATATTTTGAATGTTATTTTTAACACTATAAAATGGATGGATGGATGGATGATTACAAGTGGAATTATTCATTACTTATCCTGTTAAGCAATGTCAGCTCAGATTTATCCGAGAGCCAGATGCAGTCATCAAAAGGGCCACATCTGGCTCTAGAGCCATAGGTTCCCTACCCCTGCTCTATAACATGGGTGTCAAACTCTGGCCCGTGGGCCAAATTTGGCCCGCCGTGTAATTTCATTTGGCCCTTGAGGTAATATCAAATTAAGATTAGAGCTGGGCCGCTGGTATTATACAGCGGCGATGCCTCTGTAACACTGTATTCACCGCTGATACTCATACTTGCTAACCCTCACGATTTTCCCGGGAGACTCCCAAAGTTCAGTGCCCCTCCCGAAAATCTCCCGGGGCAACCATTCTTCCGAATTTCTCCCGATTTCCACCCGGACAACAATATTGGGGGCGTGCCTTGAAGGCACTGCCTTTAGCGTCCTCTACAGCCTGTCGTCACGTCCGCTTTTTCGTGCCGGTCCAGTCACATAATATATGCTGCTTTAACACACACAAGTGAATGCAAGGCATACTTGATCAACAGCCATAAGGGTCACACTGAGGGTGGCCGTATAAACAACTTTAACACTTTTTACAAATTTGCGCCACACTGTGAAGCCACACCAAACAAGAATGACAAACACATTTCGGGAGAACATCAGCACCGTAGCACAACATAAACTCAACAGAAGAAATACCCAGAACCCCTTTCAGCACTAACTCTTTTGGGACGCTACAATATACACCCCCGCTACCACCAAACCCCGCACCCCCAATTTTTATTTACATTTCATTTGATATGCCATTGATATATTTTACTCATTATTATAATTTGAAACTCGATTTTGTATGTGACTATAAAGCTACATAAGCCTTGCTTGTTTAATATTCAATGTAAAACTTCTTTGGGTCCCTATTAAAAGGTTAATTTGTTCAACCTTGCCCCGCGGATTTGTTCAGTTTCAAATTTTGACCAACTCTGTATTTGAGTTTGACACCCCTGCTCTACAACATGTCATCAGGCCCACCTTTACACCATGCTATCTCCGTGCCGGTAGGACTCATGCGTTTCGCTGTTTTTCATACGAGATTGCCATGCATACTTAGTCAACAGCCATACTTTTTACACTGATGGTTGTGATATAAACAACTTTAAAACGCTTACTAATATGCGCCACACTCTGTGAACCATAACCAAACAAGAATAACAAACACATTTCTGGAGAACATTGGCTCTGTAACACATTATAAACGCAACATAAGAATTACCCAGAATTCCAATGCATTCATGACTCTTGGCTATATTACACATGCGTCCCCCAAACCCGCCCACCTCAACCAACGCACGGAGAGGGTGGGCGTGGGGAGGTGGGGCTTGGTGCTAGCTGGTGTATAACATAGCCAAGAGTCATGGATGCATTGGAATTCTGGTTAATTCTCATGTTGCGTTTATAATGTGTTACAGAGCCAATGTTCTCCAGAAATGTGTTTGTTATTCTTGTTTGGGTAGGGTTCACAGAGTGTGGAGCATATTAGTAAGAGTGTTAAAATTGTTTAATATCACAACTATTAGTGGGATCTGTATGGCTGTGGAACAAGACACCTGGTTTACACATAGTAATAGCAAAATAAAACTCCTCCGCATTTTGAAAACGACCGCAGGGGAAGCGTCACTCGTGTCGTCACGAATTTGACCCGGCGGTAAAAGTAAGCATGCGCTAATAAATTTGGGGAGCGAGTTTTACCCGGCAGTAATTCAAGGCAGGCGCATATTACATGCCCAGTGGCTATTGAAGGAAATACGGTAATCTGTTTAAGAAAAAAAAAAGATAATTTGACATCACAAGTAATACTAATCACTAATGTGTAATACATAATATTGTGGAGGTTGCCCTTCTGTGGGTCCTCCAGACCACCACGCACTGACATGAGAGCCCGGTTCATAGTTACAATACAGTTTTATTTTTCAATAATTACTGCAGGTTGCTTTCCAGCAAGTGTTCTTTTGTCTGTGACAGGCACGCTCTCGCTCTCACGCCTGCTCCCACACCTCTCTCCTACTGGCTGCTGCTTATATAGGGCAACAGGTGATTAGATGACAAGGCCCACCTGGGCCATATACGCACCTGTCGCTGACTTTGAGGCCGGTCCTGGCATACCCCGTTCCGCGGCAGGCCCGCAGGCCACATTTATGTATTCATATATGTATATGTCTGTATATGTATATACAGTCATAGTCAAAAGTTTACATTCATTTGTAAAGAACATAATGTCATGGCTGTCTTGAGTTTCCAATAATTTCTACAACTCTATTTTTTTGTGATAGAGTGATTGATGCACATACTTGTTTGTCACAAAAAACATTCATGAAGTTTGGTTCTTTTATGAATTTATTATGGGTCAACTGAAAATGTGACCAAATCTGCTGGGTCAAAGGTATACATACAGCAATGTTTATATTTGGTTTCATGTCCCTTGGCAAGTTTCACTGCAATAAGGCGCTTTTGGTAGCCATCCGCGAGCTTCTGACAAGCTTCTGGTTGAATTTTTGACCATTTTAGACAAAATTGGTGCAGTTTAGCTGGATATGTTGGTTTTCTGACATGGACTTGTTTCTTCAGCATTGTCCACACGTTCACATCAGGATTTTGGGAAGGCCATTCTAAAACCTTAATTCTAGCCTGATTTAGCCATTCCTTTACCACTTTTGACATGTGTTTGGGGTCATTGTCCTGTTGGAACACCCAACTGCGCCGAAGACCCAACCTCCGGGCTGATGATTTTAGATTGTCCTGAAGAATTTGGGGGAAATCTTCCTTTTTCCTTTTTTTCCATTTACTCTCTGTAAAGCGGCAGTTGCATTGGCAAAACAGACCCCAAGCGTAATACTACCACCACCATGTTTGACGGTAGACATGGTGTTCCTGGGATTAAAGGCCTCACCTTTTCTCCTCCAAACATATTGCTGGGTATTGTGGCCAAACAACTCAATTATTGTTTAATCTGACATCACATGGACAAATATAAGACCTTCTGGAGGAAAGTTTTGTGGTACCAAAATATTTTTATTGGGACAACCCTACACTCTATACATCCATGCATGCATCATATTACTTTCATTTATATTCACATAAAAAACTAATTTTTAAAGTGTGGCGGTTTTTATTTTACTTTGTAGTAGTCTCAACTTCCTTGTTCATTTACAGAATCCAGTCAACTTCTTGTGCATGCATTGGGGCCTGTGCGTGTTTACACTGGAGTCTGATGAAGATCACATTTTACGGTCAGCTGGAAAAATCTGATTTGGCCTGCAGTGTAAACGTAGTCATAATACAAAGCTGACACAAAGGTGTATCTTTACATATAAAAAATGAGATAGGCTCCAGCACCCCTCTAGGACCCCGAAAGGGATAAGCGGTAAAAAAATGGATGGATGGAATTATGTTTTTAGCATTTTGTTACAGAATAAAAACACGTCAAAATGGCCCCTGCATGCTTTGACTTTTTTCAGCCCTGCGAACGATGGATGACTTACAAGCACGCTGAAAATGTGTACAATAAAGTTGTGCAGGAACAGTGACGAGCTGTGGTCTAAGTCACTGGTTCTCAACCTTTTTTCAGTGATAATTTTTTTAATTCAAGTACCCCCTAATCAGAGCAAAGCATGTTTGGTTGAAAAAAAAGATAAAGAATTAAAATACAGCACTATGTCATCAGTTTCTGATTTATTAAATTGTATAACAGTACAAAATATTACTCATTTTAGAGGTTTTCTTGAACTATTTGGAAAAAAAGATATAAAAATAACTAAAAACTTGTTAAAAATAAACAAGTGATTCAATTATAAATAAAGATTTCTACACATAGAAGTGATCATCAACTTAAAGTGCCCTCTTTGGGGATTGTAATAGAGATCCATCTGGATTCATGAACTTAATTCTAAACATTTCTTCACAAAAAAAGAAATCTTTAACATCAATATTTATGGAACATGTCCACAAAAAATCTAGCTCATCGTAGCATTTCTTTTCACAGTTTATGAACTTACATTCATATCTTGTTGAAGTATTCAATAAATATATTTATAAAGGATTTTTGAATTGCTGATATTTTTAGAATATTTAAAAGCAAATCTCACGTACCCCTTGGCATAGCTTCAAGTACCCCCAGGGGTACGCGTACCCCCATTTGAGAACCACAGGTGTAAGTCAATGAAGAATGCAATGATATGTGATGTAATGCTTGCATGTGTTTGCTGCACCGTAACTTTATTTATAGATCAGCGAGGGGGAAAAAAAACAAAGTGTGCTCCTGCCATGTCACTGCTGAGTTTGCCCAAGTCGCTGGTTTATGGCGGCCCGCTTTAATGGTCGATTAACAGACAACCACCATCAGTGAGTTAAGAACATTCTCCTCTCTCTGGGAGCCAAACACACACAGACACGCACGCTCACAAAACCATAAACACATCCAAAGTTCTCTCAACTGAACCATTATAGGGTCGCATTAATGAGTAAACTTTATAGATGGGGTTGTGTTGTTGCCTGCGCGCGATGGAACTTCCATTTAAATATTGATACACACAAAGACGTACTAGCTTATATTTTTTATGGGAGTCATCCATCCATCCATCCATTTGCTACCGCTTATTCCCTTTTGGGGTTGCGGGGGGCGCTGGCGCCTATCAATGAATGATAAATCACAAAAATAAGGAAGGTTTGCGTTTAATGAATAACTACAAATCAGGGCCCAGTGGTAAATATTGTCAATAAATAAACAATAAAAACAGCAGAATTTATTTACTAAAAGATACAAAATTTTCCTGAGCTATTTCCAGTCATTTGGAAGGCGGCAGCTCTCATAAATTACTCGCGAGAAGAGCAATCACGTTAATTATTTTTAAATATAGCCATAGATCAGTGGTTCTCAAATGGCGGTACGCGTACCCCTGGGGGTACCTGAAGGTATGCCAAGGGATACGTGAGATTTTTTTAAATATTCTAAAAATAGCAACAATTCAAAAATCCTATATTTATTGAATAATACTTCAACAAAATATGATTGTAAGTTAATTCACTGTGAAAAAAATACAACAATGCAATATTCAGTGTTGACAGGTAGATTTTTTGTGGACGTGTTCCATAAATATTGTTGTTAAAGATTTCTTTTTTTGGGAAAAAAATGTTTAGAATTAAGTTCATGAATCCAGATGGATCTCTATTACAATCCCCAAAGAGGGCACTTTAAGTTGATTACTTCTATGTGTAGAAATATTTATTTATAATTGAATCACTTGTTTATATTTCAATAAGTTTTTAGTTATTTTTATATCTTTTTTTCCAAATAGTTTAAAACAGACTACTACAAGTGAGCAATATTTTGCACTGTTATATAATTTAATAAATCAGAAACTGACGTCATAGTGCTGTATTTTACTTCTTTATCTCTTTTTTTCAACCAAAAATGCTTTGCTCTGATTAGGGGGTACTTGAATTAAAACATTTTTGACAGGGGGTACATCAATGAAAAAAGATTGAGAACCACTGCCATTGATGACGTGCCGTAGTTGTTTTAGTTTCTTTTATGTTGATCATACAGTATTATGAAATGTGCATCTTTTACATACTTACTGAAAATGAAATAAAACAATCCTTTTTTAAATGTTTAATTTGCATCATCCACACACCTGATGTGAGACAAGAACATGTATTTCCCATTTCTGTGCATTCTTAAGAGTGAAAAACTGCTAGTGAGGGGCAGGTATTGGGAATACGATCTATCCTGCCTATAAAAAGCCCTCTGAAAAACCTCAAACACCGTCATGCTGTAAGTAGTAACAGGCAAATTCATAATAACATGTAATATTCCCAGTATTTTGGTCATTTTAAGCATGAACGTCACTTTTTGCTTGGAACTCTGCTCTCGTCAACAACATAAAGAGCACTTTCTGTGTTTGCTGACACTAATGAAAGGTTTTGTGAGAGCTTTGTAGCATTCTTGCTAAATATTTCAAATAAAAACATACAACTTGCAAAGTCCACTCTCACTAGAATGCCGACTGATAGGATGGCTGTATCTTTCAGCAGTTGTCCTCTCAATGAGCATCTAAAATTAGAATAATCTTTCCTCGACAGATATATAATTCTTGCGAGCGACGTTGTCAGGTTTTATGCCACGTTCCATTTGTTGAGGGGCAACTAGTGTCAAGTTGGGGAAGCATGTTGATTTTTGAAGACGACCAATTTGCCAGCTTGATTTATAATCTATCATGAACTTTTACAAAGTCACTACAGTAGAAGCTGTTTAAAATCCTTATTTTTATTTCTTTGTTTTTTGTTATTAGCTTAAACTAGCTGCTAGCTAGTGGTCAGAGGAGCAGTGCGAACATGGTGATTTCTCAATGCCAGAAAAGTAGTTCCTCTGCGTTAGCTCTTAAAATAACAATGTCGCTATAACTTGGTAAACAGAGCATTAATGGCATTTAAAAAAAATGTTTTTAGAGTAGTTTTTAGGCGGAATAGATGACTACCCTTACCTGCAATGTTAGCTGCCTCGCACTAGCAGTTTTTCACTATTTTGAATGCACAGAAAATGTAAATACGTGTATTCTTCTCTCTTAAGGATTGGTAATGATGGGCAAAGTTCCGCAAAAAAGGCAATTATCCTTTATCATGAGTGTTCAACAAAAGAGGAAAATCATCATAGTGTTTTTAAGTGTGAAGTGGAGCCGAGTACGTGACAATCAAGAATTTACTGCAAATGCATTTTTATTGGGTGAATATGTATGAACATTAATGTACAATAGCCTCAGGAAGATATTGCACAGTAGGCTACCTATTTGGACATTATATATATATATATATATATATATATATATATATATATATATATATATATATATATATATATATATATATATATATATATATATATATATTTTTTTTTTAGGTACAAATCGATCAATAATTGCTGTAAAATCCAAAGCAAAGGAGATATTCAAGTATTTATAGTTGAAGAAAAAATGGTTGGGATGCACGATGATTTAAGAATTATAGCCGGAACAAATATTAAAGTTAAAAATATCAACAATTATATGTAGTACATGCAATTTTATTGTCCAAATTAAAAGAACAAATACATTTTGTAAGAAAGATTAAGTATTTTATTGGCGCACATTTTTTCCAGGCGTTCATGGGCCACATTTGAGCTCTGGACCTTGAGTTTGACACCTGTGGTTTACATAATTTTCCTTGTGATCCAATGAAAACTAACAATTTCAAGTTTGGGTAACCCACAACTACACTGTTAAAAACAAGTGTATGTTTTCTTGAAAGACAAATTGACATGGGGCATCTAAAATTACCTTAATTACAAACAAAAATAAGTGAGACATTTAATATTTTTAATATTTGATACAATATATAACATTAAGGTTGAAGAGAAACATTTTTTTGAAGGCGTTAAAAAAGTGAAAATATAAAAAGAGGTGCTCTTTAGAATTGGGGCACAATTTAAAACTAAAACAACAACAAAAGCATAGTTAACTGAAGAAGAGGGTGCAAAATGTGAAAATACCCTAGGTGTATGTTTTTGGCGGTGGGGGAAAGCCGGAGTACCCGGAGGGAACCCACGCAGTCACAGTACATATGAAAAATATACAAATATGTTATTTCACCTATATAGACACTAGTGATTTAGGGCTATATAAGTAAACATTGATTGATTGATTGATATATATATATATATATATATATATATCTATATATATAGATATATATCTATATATATATCTATATATATATAGATATATATATAGATATATATATATCTATATATATATATAGATCTATATATATATATATAAATATATATATATATATATATATATATATATATAGATATATATATATCTATATATATATATATAGATCTATATATATATATATATAGATATATATATATAGATATATATATATCTATATATAGATCTATATATATATATAAATCAATCAATCAGTGAATTCACTAGTGTCTCAAAGGGCTGCACAAACCACAACGACATCCTCGGTAGAGCCCACATGTGGGAACCCCCCCTCTATATATATATATATATATATATATATATATATATATATATATATATATATATATATATATATATATATATATATATATATATATATATATATATATATATATATATATATATATATATATATATATATATATATATATGTATATGTATATATATATGTATATATAGTTTTATATATATATATATATATATATATATGTGTATAAATATGTATATATATTTGTGTATATGTATATACATATGTATATATGTATTACAATATTACAACATTAACAAGGTTGAGAAAACATCTATGTATTATATAAACCATGTTAAATAAATACAGAGACAATACCAATAGGTTAAAACTTTAATACTTATATATGTATATATGCATATGTATATTTATATATATATGTATGTGTGTGTGTATATGTACTGTATATGTGTGTATAATTGTATTTATGTATATCCATGCATATATATATATATATATTATATATACATATACTGTATATGTGTACATGTATATATGTATATGTGTGTATATATATATGTATACTGTATATATATATAGATATGTGTGTGTATTGTATTTATTTATACATATATATATATCATATAAATGTATGTATATATATATATGTGTATGTGTATATGTATATATATATATATATGTATATATATATATATATATATATATATATATATACGTGTATATATGTGTATATACATAAGGGACGGCGTGGCGCAGTGGCCGTGCGCAACCCGAGGGTCCCTGGTTCAATCACCACCTAGTACCAACCTCGTCACATCCGTTGTGTCCTGAGCAGGACACTTCACCCTTGCTCCTGATGGGTGCTGGTGAGCACCTTGCATGGCAGCTCCCTCCATCAGTGTGTGAATGGGTAAATGTGGAAGTAGTGTCAAAGCGCTTTGAGTACCTTAAGGTAGAAAATCGCTATTCGAGTACAACCCATTTATCATTTTATTTATATATTTCTGTATAATTGTATTTATGTATATCTATACATATATATGTATATATATGTATATGTATATATGTGTATATATATACGTGTATATATGTATCTGTGTGCGTATATGTGTATATATATATGTATATAAAAATATATATATGTATGTATGTGTATATATATGTATGTATATATATATGTATGTATGTGTATATATATATGTATGTATATATATATGTATGTATGTGTATATATATGTATGTGTCTTGATTGGATTATCCAGAGAATAGTGCTCGATACCGTGGTAGAGCGCAATATGTAGGTGTGGGAAAAAATCACAAGACTACTTCATCTCTACAGAACTGTTTCATGAGGGGTTCCCTCAATCATCAGGAGCGTTTAATGGAAGCATTCACATACAATGGTTTATATAGGGCACAGAGTGGGTGGGTACAAGCAGGCGTAGGGTGTGGTGATTGGCTCATGTGTTACCTAGGAGGTGTTTCCGTCTGTGGCGGCATGTTGAAATGATTTCACTGCGCTTGTTGAGGGATGATAGATCTGGATGATATATAATAAACAGTTTCTCTTTTAAGCATAGGTTGCATCTTTTATTACCACTGTTGTAAGGTGTGCTGGATGCAAGAAGTTGCCATGTTATTGAATATTCAACATTATTGTCTTTGAGGTTCCAAATGTGTTTGCTGAGTTCTGTAGAATTCCGCAAAGTCTGGTTTCTAAAGGAGGCGTTGTGATTATTCCATCTTGTTTTGAACGCTCCTTCGGTTAATCCTACGTACGTGTCGGATGTGTTAATGTTCTTGCGTGTCACCTTTGCTTGGTAAACGACTGATGTCTGTAAGCACCTTCCGTTGAGAGGGCAATATATGTATGTGTATATGTATGTATGTATGTATGTATATATATATATATATATATATATATATATATATATATATGTATGTATGTATGTATGTGTGTGTGTGTGTGTGTGTGTGTGTATGTATATGTATGTGTGTGTGTAAAACAACCTACTGTATATTCCTCCACTAAATATGATCATTTTGGGGTTTTTCTACTTTTGACCATCTTCCTCTATGATCAATCAATCAATCAATGTTTACTTATATAGCCCTAAATCACTAGTGTCTCAAAGGGCTGCACAAACCACCACGACATCCTCGGTAGGCCCACATAAGGGCAAGGAAAACTCACACCCAGTGGGACGTCGGTGACAATGATGACTATGAGAACCTTAGAGAGGAGGAAAGCAATGGATGTCGAGCGGATCTAACAGGATACTGTGAAAGTTCAATCCACAATAGATACAACACAGTCGCGAGAGTCCAGTCCAAAGAGGATCTAAGACACAGCAGCGAGAGTCCCGTTCACAGCGGAGCCAGCAGGAAACCATCCCAAGCATAGGCGGACCAGCAGCGCAGAGATGTCCCCAGCCGATACACAGGCGAGCAGTACATGGCCACCGGATCGGACCGGACCCCCTCCACACGGGAGAGTGGGACATAGAAGAAAAAGAAAAGAAACGGCAGATCAACTGGTCTAAAAAGGGAGTCTATTTAAAGGCTAGAGTATACAAATGAGTTTTAAGGTGAGACTTAAATGCTTCTACTGAGGTGGCATCGCGAACTGTTACCGGGAGGGTATTCCAGAGTACTGGAGCCCGAACGGAAAATGCTCTATAGCCCGCAGACTTTTTTTGGGCTTTGGGAATCACTAATAAGCCGGAGTCCTTTGAACGCAGATTTCTTGCCGGGACATATGGTACAATACAATCGGAAAGATAAGATGGAGCTAGACCGTGTAGTATTTTATACGTAAGTAGTAAAACCTTAAAGTCACATCTTAAGTGCACAGGAAGCCAGTGCAGGTGAGCCAGTACAGGCGTAATATGATCAAACTTTCTTGTTCTTGTCAAAAGTCTAGCAGCCGCATTTTGTACCAACTGTAATCTTTTAATGCTAGACATGGGGAGACCCGAAAATAATACGTTACAGTAGTCGAGGCGAGACGTAACAAACGCATGGATAATGATCTCAGCGTCTTTAGTGGACAGAATGGAGCGAATTTTAGCGATGTTACGGAGATGAAAGAAGGCCGTTTTAGTAACGCTTTTAATGTGTGCCTCAAAGGAGAGAGTTGGGTCGAAGATAATACCCAGATTCTTTACCGTGTCGCCTTGTTTAATTGTTTGGTTGTCAAATGTTAGAGTTGTATTATTAAATAGAGTTCGGTGTCTAGCAGGACCGATAATCAGCATTTCCGTTTTTTTGGCGTTGAGTTGCAAAAAGTTAGCGGACATCCATTGTTTAATTTCATTAAGACACGCCTCCAGCTGACTACAATCCGGCGTGTTGATCAGCTTTAGGGGCATGTAGAGTTGGGTGTCATCAGCATAACAGTGAAAGCTAACACCGTATTTGCGTATGATGTCACCTAGCGGCAGCATGTAGATGCTGAAGAGTGCAGGGCCAAGGACCGAACCCTGGGGAACTCCACACGTTACCTTAACGTAGTCCGAGGTCACATTGTTATGGGAGACACACTGCATCCTATCAGTAAGATAAGAGTTAAACCAAGACAGGGCTAAGTCTGACATACCAATTCGTGTTTTGATACGTTCTAATAAAATATTATGATCGACGGTATCGAAAGCAGCGCTAAGATCGAGGAGCAGCAACATAGATGACGCATCAGAATCCATCGTTAGCAATAGATCATTAGTCATTTTTGCGAGGGCTGTCTCCGTCGAGTGATTTGCCCTGAAACCGGATTGAAAGGTTTCACATAGATTGTTAGACGCTAAGTGTTCATTTAACTGCTCCGCAACAATTTTTTCGAGGATTTTCGAGATAAAGGGAAGGTGAGACACCGGTCGGTAGTTTACCATGAGGTCAGGATCGAGGTTAGGTCTTTTAAGAAGAGGATGAATAACCGCTTTTTTTGAATGCTAGGGGAACAGTGCCCGAGGAAAGTGATAAGTTTATAATATTTAGCACTGATGGACCTAATAATACAAAGAGCTCCTTGATCAGTTTCCCAGGAAGAGGGTCAAGTAAACATGTTGTTTGTTTTATTCCATTTACACGTTGTAACAATTCCTCTAATGTTATTTCCTCAAAACGAGAGAAACTATTTTGGAGGGCAGTATCCGCCGTATATACAATCGTGTCAGTGTTAATAGAACCCCGTTGTAGCTGGGACGCATTGTCTTTAATCTCCTTTCTAATGACTTCAATTTTCTTACTAAAGAATTGCATAAAGTCATCAGCTGAGTGGGTGGAGCTACTGGAATGATGATAATATTAGTTATGAATGATGATATACGCGGACAGGTAAGCAGGTCATGACGTCACTACCACCAGGCAGCCCCCTCCCTAGCCCACCCCCACCCCCACCGCCTCGCTTGCCTTCCAGCTGCGTCCGCCGCTGTCCTGCCTGCCTGCCCCGGTGTCTGCTGCACACTCTGCCCCGCTCCCTCCCCCGGACCCGAAGCCTCCTGCCTGCCTTTCCTCCCTCCCTCGTTCCCGCAACCCCTGGCCCCGGTGAACGACGGCCAGCATGACGGGCATCGCCGCTGCGTCCTTCTTCTCCAACTCCTGCAGGTTCGGGGGCTGCGGGCTCCAGTTCGAGTCCCTCGCCGAGCTCATCGTCCACATCGAGGACAATCACATCGGTGAGTCGGCCTGGAGGGCTGGAGGAGGGGGAGCGGAGGACGCGGAGCTAGCTGGCTAAGCTAGCGCTGCTAACTCCGCTCCAAGCTAGCTCGCGCCTGGGTGCGTTCCGCTATTCTCGTTGCGTCCGCGGAGCCTCCGCAGACTGCGTTCTTCTTGTATTCCGTTTAAAACGAAAATGTGTTTAATTTCGCCGCCATTGTTACCTTTTACCACGGCAACTCGGGTCGCACATGAGCGTAATTAGCATCCCTAGCAGACAACAGGGTCGGGTTCCCAGCTAACATTCTCTTTAGCAATGTTTAAGTGCGCAAGTGCGCCGTTCACTTACGCACTTAAAAGTTTAAGTGTGCGAACTCATACACCACACTAGGAAGGAAGTAACACCTGTGTCTTTCTCCCCAAGGTGGCTCAGCATTTACATCACACCTGAGGTATTTTCACATGTATTTGTTGTTATTTAACACGTTTGTGTGTGATACTGTTTTTAATCTCAACCCCCACGCAAACTTCAACTCGTTGCCCCTTTTTAGGGAAGTTCATTTGTGTCCTTATTCCAAAAGTTTTTTTGGACACTGAATTTATGTAACTGAGTTTCTTTGAATTCTTGTTATTTTTTTTATTTTTCTACACTAACTATTATGGCTGTGAATCTTTGGGTGTCCCACGATTCGATTAAATATCGATTCTTGGGTTCACGATTCGATTATATATCGATTTTTTTCGATTCGATTCGATTCTCGATTAAAAAACGATATTTTTCCGATTCAAAACGATTCTGTATTCATTCAATACATAGGATTTCAGCAGGATCTACCCCAGTCTGCTGACATGCCAGCAGAGTAGTAGATTTTCTTAAAAAAAAGTTTTTATAATTGTGAAGGACAATGTTTTATCAACTGATTGCAATAATGTAAATTTGTTTTAACTATTAAACGAACCAAAAATACGACTTATTTTATCTTTGTGAAAACATTGGACACAGTGTGTTGTCAAGCTTATGAGATGCAATGCAAGTGTAAGCCACTGTGACACTATTGTTCTTTTTTATTATTTTTATAAATATCTAATGATAATGTCAGTGAGGGATTTTTAATCACTGCTATGCTGAAATTATAATTAATACTAATACTGTTGTTGATAATATTCATTTTTGTTTCATTACTTTTGGTGTCGTGTTTGTCTCCTCTCAATTGCTCTGTTTATTGCAGTTCTGAGTGTTGCTGGGTCAGGTTTGGTTTTGGAATTGGATTGCATTGTTATGGTATTGCTGTGTAGTGGTTTGTTGGTTTGATTAAAAAAAAATAAAATAAAAAATCGATTTTTAAAAAATGAGAATCGATTCTGAATCCCACAACGTAAACGATTCGATTTGTATTCGAATTGTTTTTTCCCACACCACTACTAACTATGCTAACAATTTAATTGAATTCACATTTGTTAGCAAAATTTGTGCGTTTAAAAATTTAGTGTAAAAAAATTCTGTGCAGAAATATTTTTTGCTTAAAAATGCAATACCAGGGTTACCACTTAAAGGCCTACTGAAACCCACTACTACCCACCACGTAGTCGGATAGTTTATATGTCAATGATGAAATATTAACATTGCAACACATGCCAATACGGCCTTTCTAGTTTACTTAATTACAATTTTAAATTTCCCAGGAGTTTCGTCTTGAAAACATCGTGTAATGATGACGTGTACGCAAGACGTCGCGGGTTTTAAGGAAATATGAGCGCTGCACACAGCTAAAAGTCGTCTGCTTTAACGGCATAATTATACAGTTTTTTGGACAACTGTGTTGCTGAATCTTTTGCAATTTGTTCAATTAATATTGGAGAAGTCACAGTAGAAAGATGGAGTTGGGAAGCTTTAGCCTTTAGCCACACAAACACACGGTGATTCCTTGTTTAAAATTCCTGGCGGTGAAACTTTCCTATGGATCAGATCAAGAAAACATTGGTTCCTGACCACATGTCAACCAGCAGGTTTCGGTGAGAAAATTGTGGTTAAAAAGTCAGTTCTTACCGGAGAAAAGCTGAGCTTGTGCCGTCCATAGCTGCCGTCGACTCCCCTGAGACACTGCGCATCAAGACCCCCGTGGAGACACTCTCACGACTATCAAGTACTATTAAACTCAATAAAAAACTAGCAACACAATAGAAAGATAAGGGATTTCCCAGAATTATCCTAGTAAATGTGTCTAAAAACATCGGAATCCGTCCCAATGCAATTGCGTTTTTTTTAAAACTTTTTTTCTAGTCCGTCGCTATCAATATCCCCAAACACAAATCTTTTATCCTCGCTCAAATTAATGGGGAAATTGCCGTTTTCTCGGTCCGCATTGCACTTTTTTTGGAGGCTCACATTAAAAACAATGTGAATATGTGAGGAGCCATCAAACATGTGACGTCATCGTCTGCGACTTCCGGTAGAGGCAGGGCATTTCTCTTAGCACCGAAAGTTGCAAACTTTATCGTGGATGTTCTCTACTAAATCCTTTCAGCAAAAATATGGCAATATCGCGAAATGATCAAGTATGACACATAGAATGGACCTGCTATCCCCGTTTAAATAAGAAAATCTAATTTCAGTAGGCCTTTAAAAGGGTAAGTGTGCGAACTCGGAGACCACTCTAGGAAGGAAGTAACACCTGTGTCTTTCTCCCCAAGGTGGCTCAGCATTTACATCACACCTGAGGTATTTTCACATGTATTTGTTGTCATTCAACACGTTTGTGTGTGATACTGTTTTTAATCTCAACCCCTCGCAAACTTCAACTCGTTGCCCCTTTTTAGGGAAGTTCATTTGTTTCCTTTTTCCTAAAGTTTTTTTTGGACACTGAATTTATGTAACTGAGTTTCTTTGAATTATTTTTATTTTCATACACTAACTATGCTGACAATTTAATTGAATAAACATTTGTTAGCAAAATTTGTGCGTTTAAAAATTCAGTGTAAAAAAATTCTGTGCAGAAATATTTTTTGCTTAAAAATGCAATACCAGGGTTACCACTCAACATAATTGGTCATGATGCACGCCATGGCAAAATAAAAGCCTCCAAACCTAAAACAACAATGTTTTTTGTTTTTTTTTAATGTGAAAACAAAAGGAACATAATGTAATATAACCTCCAGGAGAAGTCAAAGTCTGACGCTCTTTTTAACTTTTATTACCAATCTTATGCTAACATTCGGCCCAATAATTCCAACATGTATTTCCTCCCATGCTTACGCGGCCGTCTCCGTGCTTCCTTATCAGACACACAACAAAACTTCCTCATTCTCCACCAACAAGAAGTGTTCACGATGATGTGGACAGTGAACATCATCGTGAACATAAACACCATATATATATACATATATATATATATATTTATATATACATATATATATATATAGAGCAGCTAAATGAGCACTTAGCGTTTAACAATCTATGTGAAACCTTTCAATCCGGTTTCAGGGCAAATCACTCGACTGAGACAGCCCTCGCAAAACTGACTAATGATCTATTGCTAACGATGGACTCTGATGCGTCATCTATGTTGCTGCTCCTCGATCTTAGCGCTGCTTTCGATACCGTCGATCATAATATTTTATTAGAGCGTATCAAAATACGAATTGGTATTTCGGACTCAGCCCTGTCATGGTTTAACTCTTATCTTACTGATAGGATGCAGTGCGTCTCCTATAACAGTGTGACCTCGGACTATGTTAAGGTAACGTGTGGAGTTCCCCAGGGTTCGGTCCTTGGCCCTGTACTCTTCAGCATCTACATGCTGCCGCTAGGTGACGTCATACGCAAATACGGTATTAGCTTTCACTGTTATGCTGATGACACCCAACTTTACATGCCCCTAAAGCTGACCAACACGCCGGACTGTAGTCAGTTGGAAGCGTGTCTTAATGAAATTAAACAATGGATGTCCGCTAACTTTTTGCAACTTAATGCCAAAAAAAACGGAAATGCTGATTATCGGTCCTGCTAGACACCGACCTCTATTTAATAATACAACTTTAACATTTGACAACCAAATAATAAAACAAGGTGACTCTGTAAAAAATCTGGGTATTATCTTCGACCCAACTCTCTCCTTTGAGTCACACATTAAAAGCGTTACTAAAACGGCCTTCTTTCATCTCCGTAATATCGCTAAAATTCGCTCCATTTTGTCCACTAAAGACGCCGAGATCATTATCCATGCGTTTGTTACGTCTCGTCTCGATTACTGTAACGTATTATTTTCGGGTCTCCCAATGTCTAGCATTAAAAGATTACAGTTGGTACAAAATGCGGCTGCTAGACTTTTGACAAGAACAAGAAAGTTTGATCATATTACGCCTGTACTGGCTCACCTGCACTGGCTTCCTGTGCACTTAAGATGTGACTTTAAGGTTTTACTACTTACGTATAAAATACTACACGGTCTAGCTCCAGCCTATCTTGCCGATTGTATTGTACCGTATGTCCCGGCAAGAAATCTGCGTTCAAAAGACTCCGGCTTATTAGTGATTCCTAGAGCTCAAAAAAAGTCTGCGGGCTATAGAGCGTTTTCCGTTCGGGCTCCAGTACTCTGGAATGCCCTCCCGGTAACAGTTCGAGATGCTACCTCAGTAGAAGCATTTAAGTCTCATCTTAAAACTCATCTGTATACTCTAGCCTTTAAATAGACCTCCTTTTTAGACCAGTTGATCTGCCGCTTCTTTTCTTTCTCCTATGTCCCCCCCTCCCTTGTGGAGGGGGTCCGGTCCGATGACCATGGATGAAGTACTGGCTGTCCAGAGTCGAGACCCAGGATGGACCGCTCGTCGGGACCCAGGATGGACCGCTCGCCTGTATCGGTTGGGGACATCTCTACGCTGCTGATCCGCTCGAGATGGTTTCCTGTGGACGGGACTCTCGCTGCTGTCTTGGAGCCACTGTGGATTGAACTTTCGCAGTATCATGTTGGACCCGCTCGACATCCATTGCTTTCGGTCCCCTAGAGGGGGGGGGTTGCCCACATCTGAGGTCCTCTCCAAGGTTTCTCATAGTCAGCATTGTCGCTGGCGTCCCACTGAATGTGAATTCTCCCTGCCCACTGGGTGTGAGTTTTCCTTGCCCTTTTGTGGGTTCTTCCGAGGATGTTGTAGTCGTAATGATTTGTGCAGTCCTTTGAGACATTTGTGATTTGGGGCTATATAAATAAACATTGATTGATTGATTGATATATTTATATATACATATATATATATATATACATATATATATATATATACAGTATATATATATATATATACATATATATATATATATACATATATATATATATATATATCCATCCATTTTCTACCGCGTATTCCCTTTTGGGGTCGCAGGGGGCACTGGCGCCTATCTCAGCTACAATTGGGCAGAAGGCGGGGTACACCATATATATGTATGTATGTATGTGTGTGTGTGTGTATATATGTATGTGTATATATATATATGTGTGTGTGTGTGTGTATATATATATATACAGTATGTGTGTATATATATATATATATATATATATATATATATATATGTATATGTGTATATATAGACACACACGTGTGTATATATGTATGTATATATATATACAGGATATATATATATATATATTAGGGCTGGGCAACGATAAAAATTTTTAATCGAAGTTAATCGCACTATTTCTCCGATTAATCACGATTAACTGCATTGTATACGCAAAGCTTAATAATGAATTCAAAAGTAGTGTGTAGTGTACCTTTATTGGAATATTCACCCACATGAACAAAAGCGCCAAAACATTTGTTGTGCAAACACAATTTAAATCAGTCCTTGTTAAACAGTAGCAGTTAAATAGCATATTTTATGAAAATCAACTCAAAAAATGTAAATACAAACATTTAAGCTTATTGCCACTGCCAGGGCATTTAAGTTATCCTGTTTGTTATGGAAAATAAATATAATCTACATACTAATCTCTGAGCCACAATCATAACATTTGAACAGGCAATTTCTGAGGTAACAGCAGAAACATTTTTTTTATCAGGGATCTTATGTTTAAAAAACCTATATTATAGGTAGTGGGCTGTTTTAGGGAATTTTTGATCAAATTATCCGTAGTAGCAATATTAATAATGTTGTGTTTATTCTGCGTAGTGCACTTAAAATAATTATGACTATATCTAGGAATCGATATGATGGGAATTTTCCGATTGTTTTCTTGGTGCTTTGATAAACTGAACGCATCATATACATGGTACTATATTGTGATGTTATGAGCCAGGGAAAAAAAGAACTACCCTACCCAGCATGCAACAGGAGTGACGAGCATGCGCGGTAGCCCGGTATAGGTTGTGTCGCCATGACGGCATCTTGTATGTTGTGATATGCACGCTCTGAAAGCAAACGTTAAGAACTCAGCCAACATGCCTCGTTTGCATTATTCATAAATAGACAAGACAACACATATACTCCGCTGCTTCACAGGCCGCTGGATGTAGCCGACAAAGTATTCCCATGCTAGCTAGCCGGTCTAGCAAGCACGCGTCATTCAGTCCAAAACGGCCCAATCTATCCACATTCAGAATTGTCTGGCGGTCGTAAGTGATCCCGGAGTGACCATGCTGTAAGCCAGTCATGAAATTTGCAGAATTGTCCGGTATTTTTGCCAAATGTTCCATCTTTACCAAAAGCCCCTCGACGCCGAAGCCATCTTGTTAAGAAAAGGCGTTAACAAAATAAAAGCATGTAAACAACATACGCAAATGTGCGATAAAATAATTGTCGGCGTTAATAGATTGATGAGTTAACTCGTAATTAACGCATTAATTTGCCCACCCCTAATATATATATATATATATATATATATATATATATATATATATATATATATGTATATATATATATATATATATATATATATATATGTATATATATATATATATATATATATATATATATGTATATATATATATATATATATGTATATATATATATATATATGTATATATACATATATATATATGTATATATACATATATATATATATATATATGTATATATATATATATATATATATATATATATATATATATATATATGTGTATATATATATATATATATATATATATATATATATACATATTTATATACATACACACACACACATACATTCATACATATCCTATTATTTGAACACTATTGACTAGTGATGCATAAAAAATTCAGCCACCAAAAAAAGACTGATTACTGCAACAGCGCTGCCGAAACCGGATGTTGCAATGATGTAAGCATGGCGCACAGGGTTGTCTGGAGCGAAGGGAGCATGTCTGCGATGTGGACGTACTTTAAGCCTACAATAATGCCAGAAAAATATGCTTGTTTTGTTGTAAGTCATTTTTAAGAAGGTAAAAATCATTGCTTTGGTCTTAATTTACCTGAAGTTACTCTTGAGGTGTGAAGCAATTCATATATTTCTGCGCTGAATTTTTATACAGTGAATTTTAAAACACTGTACATTAACAGACGAAATTTTAAAACAAAAATTGCGATAAACTGAAATTGGCAGTTGCAAACAATTGAGTTCCATAAATTCAATGTCAAGAAGAAGCTTTTGTAATGAATGCACCTCCATACTTGTATTTATCTTGCACCCCTGCAAGTGATGACTACCACTAAATATGCAAATCACTTGCTTTTGTTTGCTTTAATTACCACTAAGGCAGTATTTGAGTGATATAGCACACATGCTAAAACATCAAGGATGGATTTATTGTGATTGTTATGCTAATTTTCATTGCAATGCATCATGGTCAGATTTGTCTTGTGCATCAATTTGAAATAATCCACCCTAGCAAATTGTAGTGCGGCACGGAATAATGCGTGGCAAAGATGATTAGTGCTAATCGTTATGTGTGGCATGCTTTCACCCTTAGGAGGTTGTTGGAAAAGGTGGGGGGGTGGCAGAATAGATGGCTCATGGAGCCAGTCGCCTTGGCAACTGGCAGCCTCTGAAAGGGTCGCGGAGGCAGCGCTTTGGCGTGGCTTCAGCACACCTGCTGTCTTGTCCACAAAAAGAGCGGTCAGTGGAAAATAATCTACGTTTTTTTTTTTTTTTTTTTTTTCACACTCTTGGTAAAACCACCTGTGGCTTCGCACATGTAACACGTTCAAAATAGCCGAATGTCGCCTGCTCCGACACCAATATCCAGTTTGACCTTTTGACCCCCAGGAGCACAGGGCTTCTTTACCAGGTCCGATCGCTCATATTAATGAGCGGCCGCTCTGCTTTTTTTTTAATGGCGCGGTTGCTCATCCGCCGGCCTTATCGAGCTTGCGGTCAAATCAAAAGCAGTCACAGATCAGTTGCCACGGCGATGAGTGAGACCTATGGAACGGGATTGAGGCGTGAGTGATCAATAATCAATCTACAGATAGGGTAATTGGATTTGTGAGGAATGTGTGGTATCATTTGGTGTGCATAGCAAGTTTATTTGCACTGTGGTGCAGTTCTACAAGAAATAAGTCATACAATTAAGAGATTTTGGTTGTTATTTTACGGATTATAGTTTTAAAATTTTGTCCTATGATCAGCTGGGATAGGCTCCATTTTATCCAGGAATGCATTTGTAACCTGAGGGAGAAAAGGTAATAATTTTATGGGATTCATCTCCCCATTTGATAGCTTTACAATCTAAGAATAATGATGTCCTCTTACAAAAATAATGCGACTAAACTACAGTTAAAAATGTAGCAACATTTTTTTTTTCATTTTTCGAGAATAAATTGAGTTAAATATTTTTTAATTTAAAATCAAAACAAAGTGAATTCAATAAAAAAATATTTTTTGGGTGTTAAATGTGACAGGAAACGTTGGGATTTTCCAGAGAATATAATGTAGTTTTACCCAAATAAAAAGGTCATTGTACAGGAAAGGGCAGAATGATGTCATGATTTTACAATTTCTAAATAGTGAAAAACCAAAGTCATAATTTAACCATAATATCGTCACAATGTTATCAGATAAAGTCATACGTTTTAAGAAAATATTTGAAAAAATCTAAAATTTAGAGTACATTTCTAACATTGTAGTAAATCATACTATCACACAAAATAGCCAGAATTTTAGGATGTGTTTGTAATATAAGAAAAAAAAGTAACCATATTATAAGAATATTGTTGTGATTTCAGGAAAATAAATTAGAGTAATATTAAGTTTTGAATTACATACTTTTAGAATAATAACATGGTCATTTATGAGGGAAAGTCACAACTAAATAGGGTAAATGCAGTAGGTGAGAAAAATATTAGTTGACAAGTGATAATTAAGTAAATGCATGTTTAGTACAATTAGATGTAATAACTTTGAGTGTAAAGTGTCACGTAATAAACTAATCACGAGTAAAAAAAAAAAAGGCCCAATTCTGTGAGAAAAAGGTCACAACATTTAAACTTGTATTTCTGTTTGGCTGAAAGCATCCTGTGTAATTCAGTTCAAGTAATTAAAATCAGAAATTGTTTAAATCTCAGTGAATGTGCTGTGATTTATCATTACAGTACAGTCATAGTGTGTACTCTTACTAAAACATTTTTTTGTTGGCCAACACTGACCTCTAGTGGTCCGACTTCTCTGCCACGTTGCACAAGTCTTGCATATGGAGGAGACATGCTGTCTGAGCAAACATCCCAGGACCGTGAGAGCA
Organism: Nerophis ophidion; assembly: GCF_033978795.1. Classification (NCBI taxonomy): domain Eukaryota; kingdom Metazoa; phylum Chordata; class Actinopteri; order Syngnathiformes; family Syngnathidae; genus Nerophis; species Nerophis ophidion. The sequence goes on along the minus strand of NC_084631.1, from coordinate 29,278,041 downwards.
GTGGTTAACATGTGTTGGCGACCTCGTCCCAAAATCAAACAAAACCGTGACATAACACCTGCTGGTTGGCTAACTTAGGTTGTCTCAGTAGGTCAGTCTCCAGGAATGCAATGATGTCACCTTTGTGTGTCACCTGCACATGCATTAACCTGCCCGGAAGCCGCAACAAAGGGACAGGGGCAATGACAACACTCCAGGTGAACTCGGGGAAATCCCACCAAAACTTTTTGTTGTTGTTCTTTGTACGGCATTGACTGGGCGATCACAATCTTATCGTTTGATCTCCAGTTAACATTCAAACATGTTACCATTTTATATGTTTGTATGATATTGCAAATATAATCCACACTGTTCTATCAGGTTACTACTGACCTCTGTTAAGGAAGCTAAAATATAAGCTATTTCAATAGTTACACAGAGAATGTAAAAATAACTAACCCCTCCAAATGTACTGTCATGCACATGTCATTGGAAGAAAATGGGAAATATATAGTCGTGCAATCAAAAGCCAAATGTCACTCACAATACTTAAAAAGTGTGAATGTTACTTTGGTTTATAAAAGATTATCAACTGATTAGATAAATCGACTACTTGATGAGGTCGGTTCAGGTCATCGCAAGGTTTTCAAATATAGAGGTTTCGTCGTTAGTTCTTTAATGCCTTCCAAGTAAGTGTACATATTTTGTTTCATTAAACATCCATTTTTACTTACAGATTTTTTTGTTTTAATTTATTTTTAGATTGCTCAATTTGGTGTCCCTGCCAACAGATGGCGCTCCAGTCAGCAGCCGCCAGACCATTATAACAATAATGTAAAAGTATTAGGGAAACATAAATTGTGCATAAGTAAAGCCATTATACTGTGAAATTTAAGTAATAAAATCCCTGAGAATTTTTTGTAATTTTATTAGAAACATTTTTTGTAATTGTACAAGAAAAAAGTTGGCATTTAAATTGCCTAAAGTCGTAAAGTTAAAAGATAATTGTTATGCTTTTACATACATAATGTCATGATATTATGAGATAAAATATGCCAAAATGGTACACAAAATGTACATTATCAAAGTTTTAACTGTGCAAAACAAAAGTCTGAAAATGTGAGAATTTTAAAAGACTAAAGTCATTATATCGTGTTTACAATAATTTTTACAAGAATAAAAAATCTGAATTTGACAACAATAAAGTTCCAATGTTAAACAAATTCCACGTTTTACAAGCATTACAATGAGTTGTACTAATTCAAGAAGAATACCTTGGGAATGTCACGAAATTATAAAGTCATTATACAACATTGATTAAAGTCATTGAAATATGTGGGAAAATGTATCATTTTAAGTGAAAAACTTTGAGTTTCAAAGATAAAAGTTGCGATATTACAAAAAAGTTGTAATTTTGCACGGAAAAAATGCAATATTACGATAAAGTTGTCATGTTAAATCAAATCCCACTTTTTACAGGAATAGCAAGAAGTTGTATTGTTACAAGAAGAATAAAGTGAAAATGTCACAAGATTATAAATTAATTTGACAATATAATTATAGTTATTGAAAATGTATAATTCTATATGCAACTAAATATTGATCTTGAAAAATAAAGGTGACTTTACAAGAATAAAGTTTTTTTTGTACGAAAAAAATTTGCTAATTCACGTTAAAGTTGTAATGTTAAACAATAAGTCCCACTTTTTGATGAGAATTACCAAAAGTTGTATTATTACAAGAGGACGACAGTGAAAGGGCCACGTGATTATAAAGTGTTACCTATAAGACATGATTAAGGGCATTGGAAACATGCATCATTCTGTGTAAAAAAATATTGATTTTTGAAAGATAAAAGTTGTGATTTTACAAGAATAAAGTCATAATTTTGTACAGAAAAAATTGCAAATTTATTATAATAAAGTTGTAATGTTAGACAACACCTCCCACTTTTTGTGAGAGTTTATATTACAAAAACTCGAAGTGCCACATGGTTATAAAGTCATACGACATGATTAAAGTAGCAGTAGAGTGGAAAAACAAGTTGCCTCTATATTGAAGCTATTATCATATTCATATCTGATGTATGACATCAAAATACTTCCAAAGTTTGTAAATAAATAGATATGGTCAAAATAGTATCAATCTCACGGAGAGTCCCGAGCCATTTTTTAGAGTTAATGAGCTAGTCAGACACAACAATGCTAATCATGCATATTTGTAGGAGAAAATAGCAATTACTTTGGGAAGAATAATGATCCAGAACCTTATATTGTTGATCAAGGAGGATGAGCTATAAGTTTTAGAAGCTCTGCTAAACAGATCCAACTTTAATGAAACATTAAGCATCATGTAGCAGCACTTCTACGTGTTAAGCAAGAAATACAAACTACAAACATAACAAAACGATTGCTCTATGTACAATGTCTGCTCTTACTGTGATGACAACTGATAGGATGTCCATATCTTCCGGTTTAGATTAACAAATCATTTTAATCCACACGATGAAGGGTTAAAACAAGTTACTGTCTTATGTTGTAGTGTGTTTGTCTCTATCTCCGGGTATAAATTTAATGTCACAGATGAACAACTTCTAGATTCAAGGCTAAATCCTCCTATCATCCAGATGAGAGGCATGATTTATAGTCTAGAATATCTTTGACCAGCCGAGATGCCATGATGCGGGAGCAGAACGGCAGCAAACAAAACATCAATGCTGCAGTGTTGCCTAAACAACTTCTTCTTTACCATTTTACTGCAGTTTGCATTAATATACAGAATGTTACATTACTGCCATCTTTAGTTTTATTTTATATATACATGAAATTATTTCCTTGAGTCCAGTACAGCATAAGCTATAGTTAGCTCTCGGCTATCCATCCAGTCATCCATCCGTCCATTTTCTACCGCTTGTCCCTTACGGGGTCACGGTGGTGCTGGAGCCTATCTCAGCTGCACACGTGCGGAAGGCGGTGTACACCCTGGACAAGTCAATAGCTTATCCCAGGGGCAACACAGATAGACAACATTCACACTCACATTCACACACTAGGGCCAGTTTAGTGTTGCCAATAAGCCCCAGGTGCATGTCTTTGGAGGTGGAAGGAGCCAAAGCTATCAATACTGAAAATATTTTGTCTGCGTTAATGCTGAAAAAAACAATACTAGTATTTGGTCAATATTCAGGTCACTAAATGTAAATAGAGTATTTTTTGTGGGTTTTGAATTATTTAGAAACTTTTGTGGGCAAAATAGAGAGCCCTCGTTGACTCCTTTGTTAGCGGACTTTTAATTTATTTATTTTTTACCACTCAGAATGCATAAAAAAAACAAAAACATATGTGTTATACGGACTGATAGACAGCCCATCTCTTTCTATTGTTTGCGTATTTCTAGTATGGCTGGTCTGATAACATGGTCAGGGTGCAGAAACGTTACTACAGTGACGTTAATCTCCGGAAATAGCCGAAAGTATTCGGAGCGGAATATTCAAAATGGCTGATTGAATTTGTTGCATTTTGCGATGTTTAGACGGTACTTTCTCATGCTTTGCGGATTGTAAATCCAAATGAATGTGTTTTGATGCAGTGTTTTTCAACCTTTTTTGAGCCAAGGCGCATTTTTCATTGAAAAAATCCGGAGGCACACCACCAGCAGAAATCATTAAAAAATGGACTCAGTAGACAATACAAAGTCGTCACAATTGTTGGATATGACTTTAAACCATAACTAAGCATGCATCACTATAGCTCTTGTCTGAAAGTAGGTGTACTGTCACCACCTATCACATCAAGCCATGACTTATTTTGAGTTTTTTGCTGTTTTCCGTTGCGTAGTGTCTTAGTTCTTGTCTTGTGCGTCTATTCTGGTGGCTTTTCCTGTTTTGTCGGTATTTTCCTGTTGCAGTTTCATGTCTTCCTTTGAGCGATATTCCCCTAATCCACTTTGTTTTAGCAATCAAGAATATTTCAGTTGTTTTTATCCTTTATTGTGGGGACATTGTTGATTGCCTTGTCATGTAAGGATGTACTTTGTGGACGCCGTCTCTGCTCCTCACGCTGTAAGTCTTTGCGGTTGTCCAGCATTCTTTTTTGGTTTACTTTGTATCCAGTTCAGTTTTGATTTTGTTCTGCATAGCCTTCCCTAAGCTTCAATGCCTTTTTAGGGGCACTCACCTTTTGTTTATTTTTGGTTTAAGCATTAGACACCTTTTTACCTGGACACTGCCTCCCGCTGTCTTCTGCATATTATGATGGCGACAAACCATCGTCGTCTCACACGACGTGTTCCCACATCTTCAAAGCAATTAGCTACCAACTGCCACCTACTGATATGGAAGAGTATTACATGGTTACTCTGCCGAGATGTAGACAGCAGCGACACTCAACAACAACATATAGTTTGCAGACTTTAATTACTGGTTTGGAAAAAACATTTTTAACCCAAGTAGGTGAATTTAGATAATATCCCACGGCACACCAGACTGTATCTCACGGCACACGCGGCACAGTGTTTGAAAAACACTGGTTTAATGTATACAATGTAACACAAACATTTAAAGTCAACTTGTTTTTACACTCTACTGCTACTTTAAAGGCATTGAAAAGTGCGGTAAAATGTATCATTTTACAGTACTGATTTTAAAATTTATAAATAAAAGTTGTGATTTTTACAAGAATAAAGTCATCGTTTTATAGAATTTTTTTTTTTACAAAAAAGTTGTATCTTTAGACAAAAAAAATTGACACAATTAGCGAGAATCACGAGAAGTTGTTTTTCCAGAAATATACAGTGGAAATGTCAAATGATACGGGAATATAGTGAAAATATAAAGGGATTAAAGTTTTTGCAGTTTTTTACTGAAACCATTTTAAGTGAAGTAAAATTATGATTTTTTTTTTCTTTTGCGTCCTGCGTGGATCCGGGCATAGGACGCGTGTTTGGGCGCCATGTTTCCCAAACGAGCTGTCTGGGTGTAGCTGACCAATTAGTGGACTGGCATCCCTCAAGGCGGAAACTGTGGAAGCTCTCTTTACACGCCGCGCACGCAAGGTCACACATCATCATCGCGTGGCGGAAGTCGCATTGGCCCAGGCGTAATTACAGGGAAGTTTGCCTCTTTTTTTTTTTTTTTTTTAATGAAAACGCCGCCCACATTCCCGCTTTTTAGCCTGCATCCTGTTGCCTGCTGCTTGAAAAACACGTTAAAGAACACTGTGTGGCTTAATTAGCAGCCTGCGAAACAAACCATGCATTCTTGGCCTGCACATGTGCACACACACACACACACACACACACACACACACACACACACACACACACACACACACACACACACACACACACACACACACACACATTCACACACAGACTGGCGCTTCAGCAGGGGGCAGCAGTGTTCCACTTACCAAAAGATGGATGTTTGTGTTAAAAAAAAGCGCTGCTAGCTCCTAATTGGTTGAATGCTTTGAGAATCAGACAGTATCAGACCTCACACACACACACACACACACACACACACACACACACACACACATACACAGTTTCCTGTGCTGTGAGGTGAGTGGAAGTCATAAAGGGCAGCATTAACTGCGAAATCTGCGCACCTGGTTCACCTCACAGGCCTTTTCAAATATGTGCTTTCACTTGCAATCACTCACAACAAATAATTATTGATCTGGAAATTGATCTCAAAAGCAAAACAGCAATAATCCTAATCGCCCCAGTGTCGTCCCAATGCACAATGCAATTAAATTCATAATAACTTAATTAAAGAATAAATCTTGTATTTTAGCTGCATGGAAGTCTCTTAGTATGCTTTTGGGGCAACATGCCTGTTTTTACGTTTTTGAAATAATTGATTTAATTAGAAATCAAAATGAATTAGTATACTCTGGATTTAATTAATACTTTAATACTTATTCCTTAATATGTAATTATATTATTAATTTTAGATGGCAGCTAAGATTTTTGTTTTCACATTAATTTATGAATTAATGCATGTATCTGTTTTTTCTTATTTATTATTGCTTGAATTCCACATTTAATGGATTGATAACATATATTTAGTGTATATTTTAACAAATATAACTTTTTTATCCTAACTTTTATTTTGTTGTTTTACTTAATTTCACCTTTTTTTGGGTTATGTTTTTCATCCATCATTTTTTAAAATCATTTCACTGTGAAAAAGTTATTAATTTCAAGAATAATATTTGATAGTTTTATTATCTTTAATCGCTGTAATAGCAAGCTAACAGTTGTTTTGACAACAAATGCCAGACAACAGCGCCTCTGCTGGTTGTAGTCAGTAATGCACTCATATTGGCTCCCAATTAATTTCCAATTCTACTCATCCTAATAACTTCAATGTGGACATATGGAAGGAATAGGATTGTGGTGTGTGTGTGTGTTTGTGTATGTGTGTGTAGTCCTGGTTCAAGCAACAGGTAGTGTCTTTAAGGCTCTCCTATAAAAGACTGCCAAAGACCACCTGAGTGGACCACGTGTGGCTTTGCTGTTGTACTTGCTGAGAACTTTGATCTGTAACAGCAACATGGTGTGTGTTTTAGCGTGAGTTTGCACGTGTGCTAAGTTTCCGGGCTGGTTTTGTTCCTCCTCCTTGGTTTTCTTCTGCGTGCTCTGTGGGACATCTGTATTTGTTATTGGGACAATGAGGTGTGAAACACACACACAACTCTGAGGACAGGATGTAATATAGTCGTACAGATATGATCCAACATCTTCATTACATTATGGTTAGCACGCTATATTTTGCTGAACACTTGATGGCGCTAGCACGACACATTTGTCCCCCTGTAGCTTTGTTTCCCAGGCGGCTGGAAGAAGGCGTGGTTACTTTTTTTGAAGTTAATGGTGCTCCCCTCCGGCTCTGGAAGTGGGAGAAAAATGTGTGTGTTTTAGAAATACACTGTATACATTCATCACAGCAACTTTACTCCCGGGCAAAAAAAAAACAAAACAAACTTGTTTGCCGTCCTCAGACTCCACGTCTGCCGCCTGTAAAGTGATGGCGCGGCGTGGGAATGTAGAGTTTGATTAACACGCAGCGTGTCCTCCTTTCAGATACGGATCCTCGTGTCCTGGAGAAGCAAGAGCAACAGCAGCCCACCTACTTGGCCCTCAGCTACATCAACAGGTGAGCGCCGCCACCTGGTCTGTAGGTGGCAGCGAGCAGAAAATGGCGTGCGTTCATTTAGCCCGAGGCAGCGCGAATGACTGACGTCTTCCCACGGACAAAAAGTGGTGACTCACCCGCCAAGATGAAACCACACAAGACACAAGACGCCTGACTACTCAGAATGACGGCTCGCTTGCGCGCTTATTTGCGAGCGAGCGGTGCCAGCCGATAAGTCCCGCCCTTCCTAAATCGCTCCATGGCCGCTACATGAGGAATTATGTCAGCGGATAGAAAGAGAGAGTTTGAAAGGTGCGGGTAATTGTTGAAGCGGTGAGCTCGTAAATGTCATCGGTAGTCACTGTAACTGTTTGGAAGGCAGGATGGCTTTTTAAAGGCCAGTTTATTCCGCTCAATTAGAGCTTGTCAAAACTTAATACGCTAATTGCAGGATCCAATAGCTGCACAATGTGGATGCCTGAAGTATCTGTCAGTAGGGACATGACCATAAATCGGTATCGACCAATTTTTGTGAAAATGTACCGTATTTTTCGGACTATAAGTCACAGTTTTTTTCATAGTTTGGCCGGGGGTGCGACATATACTCCGGAGCGTCTTATGTGTGAAATTATTAACACATTACCGTAAAAAATCAAATCATATTATTTATCTCATTCGCGAAAGAGACGAACAAAATGTCAGCAATCGTAACATACACGTCAACCAATAAGAATTTGGCGGGGTAGGGTCATGGCAGAAGTGCATTGTGGGTCATGGAATGCTAACTGCAATATCCTATATGCTACTGCCGCAGCTATTAAAATGGATCATTGCATCGTTGGCGGTAACTTATTAAAGCTGAGAAGGGCTGAACAAAAATGGCACCGAAAAAGAAATCATGTACTGCAGATTACACAATCCATCCATCCATCCATCCATCCATCCATCCATCCATCCATCCATTTTCTTCCGCTTATCCAAGTTCGGGTTGCGGGGGCAGCAGCCTAAGCAGGGAGGCCTAGACTTCCCTCTCCCCAGCCACTTCGTCTAGCTCTTCCCGGGGAATCCCGAGGCGTTCCCAGGCCAGCCGGGAGACATACTCTTCCCAACGTGTCCTGGGTATTCCCCGTGGCCTCCTACCGGTTGGAAGTGCCCTAAACACCTCCATTGGGAGGCGTTCGGGTGGCATCCTGACCAGATGCCCGAAACACCTCATCTGGCTCCTCTCGATGTGGAGGAGCAGCAGCTTTACTTTGAGTTCCTCCCGGATGTCAGAGCTTCTCACCCTATCTCTAAGGGAGAGCCCCGGCACACGGCGGAGGAAACTCATTTCGGCCACTTGTACCCGTAATCTTATCCTTTCGGTCATGACCATAGGTGAGGATGGGAATGTACGTAGATCGACCGGTAAATTGAGAGCTTTGCCTTCCGGCTCAGCTCCTTCTTCACCACAGTGGATCGGTACAAGGTCCGCATTCCTGAAGACGCCGCACCGATCCGCCTGTCGATCTCACGATCCACTCTTCCCCCACTCGTGAAGAAGACTCCTAGGTACTTGAACTCCTCCACTTGGGGCAGGGTCTCCTCCCCAACCCGGAGATGGCACTCCACCCTTTTCCGGGGGATAACCTTGGACTCGGACTTGGAGGTGCTGATTCTCACTCCGGTCGCTTCACACTCGGCTGCGAGTGAGAGCTGAAGATCCCGGCCAGATGAATCCATCAGGACCACATCATCTGCAAAAAGCAGAGACCTAATCCCGCGGCCACCAAACCGGAACCCCCCAACGCCTTGACTGCGCCTAGAAATTCTGTCCATAAAAGTTATGAACAGAATCGGTGACAAAGGACAGCCTTGGCGGAGTCCAACTCTCAATGGAAACGTGCCTGACTTACTGCCGGCAATGCGGACCAATCTCTGACACTGATCGTACAGGTAGCGGACCGCCACAATAAGATAGTCCGATACCCCAAACTCTCTGAGCACTCCAGGGTTTCCTACACATTCATTTATATGTGGCGGCCCGCCACGAAAGAATTACCGCCGCCACAAAAAGATTTTTCGACTTTTGACTCGGAGAATTTTTTTTATTTATTTATTTATTTTTCCCGGCTTTTGACTCTATAAAATGTAATCAAGGGGCAGCACGGTGAAGAGGGGTTAGTGCGTCTGCCTCACAATAAGAAGGTCCTGACTAGTCCCGGGATCTTTCTGTGTGGAGTTTGCATGTCCTCCCTGTGACTGCGTGGGTTCCCTCCTGGTACTCCGGCTTCCTCCCACTTCCAAAGACATGCACCTGGGGATAGGTTGATTGGCAACACTAAATTGGCCCAAGTGTGTGAATGTGAGTGTGAATGTTGTCTGTGTATCTGTGTTGGCCCTGCAATGAGGTGGCGACTTGTCCAGGGTGTACCCCGCCTTCCGCCCGATTGTAGCTGACAAAGGCACCATCGCACCCCGCGACCCCAAAAAGGGAATAAGCGATAGAAAATGGATGGATGGCTTTTGACCCGCTCGACCGCTCATAGAAGCATTGGGACTCTGTCTGTGAATGGAGCTTGTAGTTACAACTCCGGTGCAGTAGGTGGCGGTAGCCTACTATGCATTGTAACTCCGCCAATTGCACTTAATTCACCTGGTGGGTCAGAAGAAGAAGAAGAAGAAGAAGACGACGACGACGACAAAGTAAAGGAATAACGGACCGACTGGATCTAAATGCGAGGGTAAGACGTCTTGCCAAACAAGTTCAATAGTGGTCCTAACCTGTGCAGTGTGCAGCACCGACTCGGATTTTTTTGATTTTATTTTCGGGACCGGGGCAGACGCACACAGTAACAGTCACCTGTTACCATACCAACGAGCTAATGTGTCCAGGTTATAACCCTGTTGTCAATAAACACACGTGGAGACGGTGTTTCAGATACTGCATTAATACTGAAAGCTAAATTGTGCACTGTCCTCTGCAGCATGTGAATGCAATGAAAAGAATAAAATCTGAGCCAGCCAGCTGTTAAAATGTTGTCCAGGATAATGTTTTAGCCATTAAAGGCCCTTCATTTCAAGAGTTCAACTGTGATCGGGCTTTAGACAGGTGGCTGACCTGTTCAAATGAGTGTAACTGCTACTGGTCAAATAATGTGAAATAGCATTTAATTTTACATGTATGCTATGCCATTTAAATGTAATTATAGATAATAATAATAATAATAATAATAATAATAAATACGATGTAGTGTTGTAAATAGTCAACGGGAAGGATTTTAGTAAGATATAAGCCATGAGCACTACATAGCCAGAAAAAAACCTAGGCAGGACAAGTAAAAATATTGGGGCAAGTAGAAAAAACAAAGGGTGCAAAGTCTGCAGGCAGTAGGAAACACATGGTTAAGTGTTTGGAGTAAAACGGATGGCAGTCTAAAGTTCAAGATTTTTGGAGTGGGCTTTAAGAGACATTTTAGCTTTTATATTTTATAAGATTATATATTTTTTGTAAGAACCACAATTAATAAATATATTTCAGTGAATAACTAATTGTGCAAATCTGTATATAAATATGTACATAAAGTGTTGTAATTATATTCCAACTCCGCGTTCTTTTTGGTCATCGCCGCGGCCACCTCTATGGCCCCTGCTATGGGTGGTGAGCCAACTGGAGGGGAGACCCATGTTGCCTCTTCAGGCTGTGCCCAGCCGGGCCCCATGGGAACAGGCCCGGCCACCAGGCGCTCGCCATCGTGCCCCACCTCCGGGCCTGGCTCCAGAGGGGGGCCCCGGTGACCCGCGTCCGGACGAGGGAAATCTGGGTCCTTGATATTTCTTCTTCATAAAAGGTCTTCAAGCTGCTCTTGGTCTGATCCCTCACCTGGGACCTGTTTGCCTTGGGAGACCCTACCAGGGAGCTTAAAGCCCCCGGACAACGTAGCTCCTAGGATCATTGGGACACGCAAACTCCTCTACCACGATAAGGTGGCAGCTCAGAGAGGAGAGGAGAGATTACACAATATCCAATAATATTATTCATCTCATTCGCGGAAGAGACGTAGAAAATTTCAGCAATCATCACATACACGTCAACCAACAAGAATTCGGCAGGGGAAAGTCTTGGCAGAAGTGCATTGTGGGTCATGGAATGCTAACTACTATATGCTATATGCTACTGCCGTAGCTATTAGAATGGATCATTTCATCGGCGCATACCTTTGGAGTTGGCAGAGTTGTTTAGAAGCGACATCGAGTAAGAAGATTTCATCGGATTTATCAATTAGGAGTGACAGATTTTTTGGTAAACGTATAGCATGTTCTATATGTTATAGTTATTTGAATGACTCTTACCATAATATGTTACGTTAACATACCAGGCACCTTCTCAGTTGGTTATTTATGCGTCGTATAACGTACACTTATTCAGCCTGTTGTTCACTATTCTTTATTTATTTTAAATTGCCTATCAAATGTCTATTGTTGGTGTTGGATTTTATCAAATAAATTTCCCCCATAAATGCGACTCCAGTGCGACTTATATATGTTTTTTTCCCTTCTTTATTATGCATTTTCGGCCGGTGAGACGTATACTCCGGAGCGATTTATAATCCGAAAAATACGGTACATGATAGGTAGGCCTGGGCTGATTTTCGATAAATCAAATAACCAAACGATATTTTAAGATGAAGTCGAGGTTATTTCCAGCGCTGATAATCGCATATTTCTTTTGTAAGGTTCGCAAAGACACAAGTTAGTTTTTTTTACTCAATATGACAGTATAACTGTCATACTATATACTGTTTGAAAGTTATATAAACATAATTCCAAAACAAACATGCGTCTAAAAATGCCTGTAATATTGTATCTATGTGAGTTTTACTAAAATCCGTTGTTTTTGTAAGGTTTGCAAATACAAAAATTAGGTTTTACTTACTATCACAGTAAACAGTCACACTCAATGTGACAGTTATATAAACATAACTCCAAAACCACACATTAAAAATAGCTAATAATGCCTGAAATAATGCATCCTTGTGAGTTTTACTCGAAACATATACTTTTTTTAAGGCTTGCAAACACAAAAAGTAGTTTATAGTCAATATGACAGTAATGTTCTTAGAATCCTGAGCTAATGCGAAAAAAGCAATAAAAAACAAACATGCATTATGTCTGAAAATAACATTTAATCTATGTGAGTTTGACTAGAATCAGTTATTTTTGTAAGGTTTGCAAATACAAAAATGTGGTTTTACTCACTATGACAATGTACTGTCACACTCAATATAACAATTTTTTAAACATAGCTCCTAAACCACACATGCAAAATGCGTTGTCATGGACTAACGTTAGCTTGCTCGCTGGCCTGAATGCGTCTTTCCCCATGAATAAATGTCTTACCTGCTCAGTGGCTCTGTGGTTAGAGTGTCCGCCTCATAATCGGTAGGTCGTGAGTTCAAACCCCGGCCGAGTCATACCAAAGAGTATAAAAATGGGACCCATTACCTCCCACTCAGCATAAAGGGATGGAATTGGGGATTAGATCACCAAAATAAAATCCTGAGCACGGCCACCGCTACTGCTCACTGCTCCCCTCACCTCCCAGGGGGTGGAATAAGGGCATGGGTCAAATGCAGAGAGTCGTTTCACCTCAACTAGTGTGTGTGACTATCAGTGGTACTTTAACTTTAACCTCAATGGAAATTTGTATGAATATGTTACTGTAAACAACTAAGATACAGTATTCACATTTAAAATGAAGGGTTTGTTTAAACAGACAAATTACTTTTTTTTAAAATATTTGACATTGACAAATTAAAATGGAAGAAAATAAACATATTTAAACACACCAATAAAAATAATATTGCTTTCAATGTTTATTGTTTCTTCTGCCGAGAAAGTATATTGTGTGGCTATTTATTTTTAATTATCAAAAAAATAATACGACTTTGTTAAAAGATTTTAGCATATGTACTTTTTGAGCACATTTGACAAAACTGCAATAATAATGATAACCGTTATCATTTTGGTCACACTAATATTTAGCCATTTTATTTATTGTTTTGGTTGTGTATATTTGATGGTCCTCCACCTCCTCCTTAACAGAGACACTCTATTTTATTGCTTTTAGTAGTGATTTTTATTCAAGCGGAAAATTATGCTTGAAGTATATTTATTTTTTAAAATGTTTAACGTTTACATTCGCAGTCATGTGATTTTTCCATCTGTAGTCAGAAATATGTCTTTTTTTATCTCTGTAAAAATATTTTAAAAATATTTCCAGTTTTTCTTTGTTTTTTCCGACCTCCAATGTGTGTTAAAATCTTGAGTAGTCTCTTTGCCATACCTGCCAACAAATACGGTTTTCCTGTAATGAGTACGGTTTTTGATAATACAGTGGTAAAAACTATGGGTTTCCATTAAAAATTATTAATATAAAAATCGAAGCTATGTAGCTAAGCAACTCCCTGGGGCAGGGAACAAAATATATGGGAAACATCAATGATGATTGGTTTGTTTACGTATAAAACATCCATGATTGGTTGGTTGGTTTACGATAATGAGTCACGATTGGTTATAAGATTAGGGCAAAACATTGCACCAGGAAGGGAATCTCACAACAGACACACACATCCCAAATGACGCCAAGAGAGTCGGAGAAGAGAAGACGGAATATTCAAGCGGGAGATTTATATATTAAAAATAACTGGTAGAGGGACTTAGATTTTTCTTTTAGCGATATAGACATCGTCCAGGAAACCCACAATACGTCTACTTGGCCACATGACGACAAATGTATGCATCCAGATAAAACATTCATTTGAGTTGTTTACCATGTAAGCCCTAATCAAAAATAGACAACGTGCAATACACATTTAAGAACACACATGTGATGACTTTTGCTACAGTATAGACCAGTGGTTCTCAACCTTTTTTCAGTGATGTACCTACCCCCTGTGAACATTTTTTTTCATTCAAGTACCCCCTAATCAGAGCAAATCATTTTTGGTTGAAAAAAAGAGATAAAGAAGTAAAATACAGCACTATGTAATCAGTTTCTGATTTATTAAATTGTATAACAGTGCAAAAATATTGCTTATTTGTAGTGGTCTTTCTTGAACTATTTGGAAAAAAACCAACTAAAAACTTGTTGAAAGATAAACAAGTGATTAAATTATAAATAAAGATTGCTACACATAGAGGAATCATTTACAAAAGTGCCTTCTTTGGGGATTGTAATAGAGATCCATCTGGATTCATGAACTTAATTCTAAACATTTCTTCACAAAAAAACAAATCTTCAACATCAATATTTATGGAACATGTCCACAAAAAATCTAGCTGTCAACACTGAATATTGCATTGTTGTATTTTTTTTTTCAAAGTTTATGAACTTACATTCATATTTTATTGAAATATTATTCAATAAATATATTTTTAAAGGATTTTTGAATTGTTGATATTTTTAGAATATTTTTTTAAAATCTCACGTACCCCTTAGCATACCTTCAAGTACCCCCAGGGGTACGTGTACCCCCATTTGAGAACCACTGGTATAGACCGTCTAATTGCTACATTTCATTTTTATTGGTGTTTTACAGCAAGACAGTAGCTGACATTTTGTTCATTATTTTGACTGATAATATTTTGACTTTGAATAGTTGAATCATTTTGAAACAAACAACATGACTTCAAGATATTTGTTATTTCCTGCTATAAATCACAAATATTCAGATAAAGGAAGTTAGCTAATAGAATAAACATTGTTTGTACGCTATGATTTTTTGCATTTGGAGCAGTTAGAAGTGGAAACGGAGTCGAACAAACAGAAATTGCCAATACAATCCAAGGCAGAATCCACTAAAGCAGAAAGAAGAAGGAAAATGCAAGCTGCTCAGAAATGCAAGCCAGGAAGGCTCATGTCAGAGCCATCAAAGCTCAAATGCCAAAGTAATGTGTAAATAATTTCAATAACTACATGAACCATATGTGGCTGAGTAAATATCTTTGTCGTTTGTTTATTGTAAATACTTTGTCTTTGTTAGTTATATAATTAATGTGAATACCACATCTTAGTTTATGTTTCATGTGAATACCTAAGCTCAGTTTTATAGACAGCAATGTGTTTGTACAAGTTTAGATTGCGGTACAATGTTTCTTAATGGGGAAAATGTTAATATCTCTTGTTTACATGTTAGCATTTAAGGTAACTAACAAGCTCACACCAGTTGGTCACCATAATATTTTCAAAGTGTGGTTATCCGCCATGGTTTTTCAATAATTTTGATTAAATATGCTAATACTAACCGTCGCGTGTTTTACAGCGATTACCATTACTACTATGACCAAAGTAGTATCAATCTCACAAAGATTCCCGAGATATTTTGAGAGACAATGAGGAAGCCAGTCACGTGATCGTGTGACATAGAGGAGGACCCACATATCCCTTCCCCATCAACAACAATGCTAATCATGCAGACTTTGTGAGAGCGAACAACGATTACTTTAGGACAAATTATGATCCAGTTTTAGAGGCTGAGTGCTCAGAGGATGTAGCTTTATTGTAACACTATATCATTAGTAGCATTGCTAGGCGCTAAACGTA
Organism: Nerophis ophidion; assembly: GCF_033978795.1. Classification (NCBI taxonomy): domain Eukaryota; kingdom Metazoa; phylum Chordata; class Actinopteri; order Syngnathiformes; family Syngnathidae; genus Nerophis; species Nerophis ophidion. The sequence continues at coordinate 29,262,340 of NC_084631.1, read as the reverse complement.
CAAACTAACCATAATAAAACAAACACTTACTGTAATATTTCCACTGTAGCTGGGATGCCAACCGACGGGACGCTCACATAATTCCGTTTAGATGAAGATTCAATTGCGATCCTCATGAAGGGTTAAAAAAAGTTGCCGCAACTACATCTTTTTGGCCATCTCGGGGGATGTGAAAGTGGAACAGCCTTTCAGTCCATGGCCACATTGGTGTACGAGCGGGTGAAAGAGGCATGAATTATAATCTAGAATTTACTTTTAGCTAGTTTGAGACCAAGCAGAAGCAGCCGCCAACTTGGTGTGTCAACAATAGCAGCGTAAGCTAACATTAGCTTACTGCTATCAATGGTCTGACATAATAATACTATCAGCAATATCAATAGTCCGTCTGCGTTGGCGCTTATAACAATATCACTCATATTTGGTTAATTTCCAGGTCACCACATTTAAATGGAGGATTGTTGGCGCTTTCTGGATGTTTTTATAATTATAATAAATAAATAAATGGGTTGTACTTGTATAGCGCTTTTCTACCTTCAAGGTACTCAAAGCGCTTTGACACTACTTCCACATTTATCCTTTCACACACACATTCACACACTGATGGAGGGAGCTGCCATGCAAGGGGCTAACCAGAATCCATCAGGAGCAAGGGTGAAAGGGTGAAGTGACTTGCTCAGGACACAACGGATGTAATGAGGTTTGTACTAGGTGGGGATTGAACCAGGGACCATCGGGTTGCGCACGGCCACTCTTCCACTGCACCACACCTTTTTTAGAGTATAATGAGGACCCTCGATCTGTTGACTCAATTGTTAGCTATTTATTTATGATTTAGAATGCATACAAAAGTCTAAGCATATGTTCATGTCTTGTATAAGGATTGTGAATAATAAAAAGCACATCTCTTTCCGGGCTTCACGGTGGCAGAGGGGTTAGTGTGTCTGCCTCACAATACGAAGGTCCTGCAGTCCTGGGTTCAAATCCAGGCTCTGGATCTTTCTGTGTGGAGTTTGCATGTTCTCCCCGTGAATGCGTGGGTTCCCTCCGGGTACTCCGGCTTCCTCCCACTTCCAAAGACATGCACCTGGGGATAGGTTGATTGGCAACACTAAATTGGCCCTAGTGTGTGAATGTGAGTGTGAATGTTGTCTGTTTATCTGTGTTGGCCCTGCGATGAGGTGGCGACTTGTCCAGGGTGTACCCCGCCTTCCGCCCGATTGTAGCTGAGATAGGCGCCAGCGCCCCCCGCGACCCCAAAAAGGGAATAAGCGGTAGAAAATGGATGGATGGACATCTCTTTCCAATTTTTGCATATTTCCAGAATGACTGACCTAATAATATGATCAGAGTGCAGAAGCGTTACTACGGTGGCGAAGAATCTACGGAAATTACTAAAGGTGTTCGGAGCAGAATATTCAAAATGACTGATTTATTAATCTGTGGCATATTGTGATATTTAGATTATATTTTCACATACTTTGCGTATTGTAAATAAGATTGGATATGGTTTAATGGATACAGTGAAACACAAATACGCAAATAAAGTCAACTTGTTTTTCCACTCTACTGCTACTTTCACAGCAAGGTGTCCCAATACTTTTGCCGAAGTAGTGCGGGTGAATGTGAAAGTGCTCATTCCGTAAGCACTTCCCCTCTCTTACCTTATAGACTACATTTCAAAAGCACAATAAACGGCAGCTTGAAACAATATACAAAACACTGTAAAACTGTGTTTGGTTATTTCAGGCGACTTTGTTTGACCGACCTTCATCCTCACCAGGTTCATGACGGACGCGGCGCGCCGCGAGCAGGAGACCATGAAGAAGAAGGCCGCGCCCAAACTGTCGCTGTCCATCACAGGCGCCGTGTCCAGGAACAGCACGGCCACGCCCCCTCGCCACACCAGCGGCAACCTGACGCCGCCCGTCACGCCCCCCATTACCCCCTCGTCCTCCTTCCGCAGCAGCACACCGACAGGTACGACAGGTGTGTGAACGTGTGTCGGAATGCGTGATGGATGACACGTGCATTCACTTCCTGTCTCACTTCCTTTGTCAAGGAAAGGAAAGGAGACCACACCACTGTCAACTGTGTGTGTTTGCATTCATCTCTATTTGTGTGCCACCGCTTTAATTTTTTTTCTGTCTGCGTGTGCGTATTTATTTTTCTGTTTCTGCAGCACTGCTTTAATCCAGGGGGCATTTTGTTGTCGAAGTGGATATTTTGACTGAACAATCCGTGTGTGTGTGTTTGTTTTTGTTTCACTTTTATCGTGGGACTATTCCATCTTGTCTTCCAAGAAAATGTTCGGCTGAGCCCCCTTTCCATATTTGTGTGTGTGTGTGTGTGTGTGTGTGTTTGTTTGTGTGTGTGTGTGTGAGATATGTAGGCTCCTGCAGTGAGCAGACCAGTCAACACTCTGCTAATTACATAGCAGCTGCCACGCTGTGTGTTCACATGGTGTGTGTGTGTGTGTGGGTGTGTGCGTGTGTGTATGTGTGTGCGCAGCTCAGAAGCAGATGTCCAAAACCAGCCCAAATGGTTGCAAACGTAGTGTTAAGTCTGCACTTTTTTACACACGCACGCATGCGCACGCACGCACACACACACACACACACACACACACACACACACACACACACACACACACACACACACACACACACACACACACACACACACTCCGACATGTGCCAGGGTACCCTGCATTTCCTCATGCTGAGCTGCAGCATTTCCTGTGTGATTGTGGGGGGGCCTGTGTGTGTGTGTGTGTGTGTGTGTGTGTGTGTGTGTGTGTGTGTGTGGGTGTGTGTGTGTGTGTGTGTGTGTGTGTATGCGTGCGTGCGTGTGGAAACTATTCTCTTGGGTATTTTTCCACGCTGAGCAATGGGGATCACTCCCACTTAATGATCTCCTCCCCAGCGGCAATCCCTGCACTCTGACTCCCAGGCACGCACAAGGTGCTGGAGTGTGTGAGCATGTGCTCCACAGTCACACACATTATTCAGCCAACAAACCAAGCACTATTGGTATCAATCAAATAAAAAAACAACATATTTTGTCATTTTAAATGTTTTTTTCCCCCCCTCCATTCGGGCCCCAGGCAGCGAATATGACGAGGAGGAGGTGGACTACGAGGAGTCGGACAGCGACGAGTCCTGGACCACAGAAAGCGCCATCAGCTCCGAGTCCATCCTCAGCTCCATGTGCATGAACGGAGGCGAGGACAAGCCCTTTGCGTGCCCGGTGCCAGGCTGCAAGAAGAGATACAAGGTACACAGGGTCACATGTGCTGCTGTGAAAGTGACACCAAAGAAAGACCACAGTCATGCAGCCACTGAAAGGAGAGATTCACAAACAGGTCTTCTTAGTCTCTGTGGCATTTAATGGCAGCAGCGAACAAAAACTCTCTTTTCTCATCCAGTGTGGGATTGTGGAATCTTTTGAGGGCTGGAAAAAGATGATTATCTCAAACTAATATTGCCACAGATGTAAGGGATAGACTACAATGGACACATTCATCATTGATTGATGATTTTTGATCCTCTCTATTCTTTTTCCATAACACACTTTTCACATTTACATGAACAAATAGTATGACTGACATCACATTCTTCACAGTCGAGCATAAAGAGATTATGGCCAACTAACCAATAGGCGCCAGTAAGACTCTTGAACGCATCATAATAATCCCCTTCAATTCCCCCCAAGAATGGATTAACTGGCTGGAATATAAAGACAATACAACATAAATCCATAAACGTGGGTGCATAAGATAAAGTGCAATCCATTTATCTATACAGTAGGGGTGTAACGGTACGTGTGTTTGTATTGAACCGTTTCGGTATGGGGATTTCGGTTCGGTTCGGAAGTGTACCGAACGACACAGACATATTAAGTAGCGCAACGCACGTTGTGTAAACAATGCACACCAAGGCACCATGAATTTATTTACGTGGACCCCGACTTAAACAAGTTGAAAAACTTATTCGGGTGTTACCATTTAGTGGTCAAATGTACGGAATATGTACTGTACTGTGCAATCTACTAATAAAAGTTTCTATCAATCAATCAAAAAAAAAAAAAACATACGGCATGCTAGCAGCGACAGAGCTACGATAGACTGACCATACCTCCTCTTTTCACTGGACATGTCCTCTTTTGCGGGGACTTTCTTAAATGCCTTAAATGTCCGGCATTTTAAGTTACGGTTGCGTGTATTTTCAATGTACGTTCAGGGTTAAGAAGGGGTTAAAAACAAAACAAAAGTGGTGCCGCGCAACATTCGTGAGTGAGGGGCAGAGACAGTTATGATAAATGCGCATGCGTCGCCAGGCTCTGCTTTTTACCCATAGAGTTCAGATTTTATTTTTTATTATCTATAGCAGGGGTGTCAAAAGTGTGCCCCGGAGGCCATTTGCGGCCCAAAGCTATTTTTTTAAAGGCCCACGGCACATTCAAAAAACTCTATTAAAATAAACAAAAACATAAACAAAAGTGAAATAAAAAAGCTTAAAGGCTAAATGTAATTTAGAAAAAGTTGCAACGTTGACTAATAAAGCTGTTTTTTTTTTCTTTCAAACGGTCATTGCTCAAAACATAATATTGAATCAAAATCAATGTTATTATGAATTATTGACCAATCCAAGTTTCCGATATTTTTACATCAAATATTCCACCCAGAAAAATATTTTTGGTGGAAGATTTAGCAAATTTGTTAAATAAATAATCAAAAAATTATATTTTGTTGTTTTCTTACTGTACCGAAAATGAACCGAACCGTGACCTCTAAACCGAGGTATGTACTGAACCGAAATTTTGGAGTACCGTTACACCCCTAATACAGTAATCTATTTATTTGTAGCTGCTTCTTTTGGCTTTTGTATCCTGCATTACCATGAGCTAATGCAACACAATTTTGTTCTTATTTGTACTTTAAAGTTCAAATTTGAATGAGAATAGCAAGGAAGTTAAGTCTAATCTTTGCTACCAAGGAGGTGTGCCGCCGTTCCCGGACGCGTGCAATTGTTAGTTTTTCTGAGGAAATACACCAAAGTAATACGTCTATATATAGTTCTAACCATACACAAGCTCATAAACTTCCAATAAAACATGCTTTTATTTCGTCAAAGTATAATTATGCTGCCGTCTTTGACGCACTGCTGCTACATTCCTGCAGTGTTTGGTGACCACACACTGCGACACGCACCTGACGACGTAATAAACCCAGAAACATAAATCATAGTAGTGAAAATGTTGCAAAGATGTTTTACAGTTTAGGTCCTTAATACAGGAGAGCTCTCCTGTTTGTCTCCTGAAGGTATTTTGTTTAATAACTTTGATCAAATAGATCTAATGTCCACTGTAGAGGACATTGGTTCTCACAGTAGTGAAGGGAGCAGTCTGGCCCTGGGGTCCGTAGCTTTCTGGAAATGTGACCCCCAAAATAATTGAGCTGAATTTCCACCTTGAGATCGGTAGGTTGTGAGTTCAAACCCCGGCCAAGTCATACCAAAAACTATAAAAATGGGACCCATTACCTCCCTGCTTGGCACTCAGCATTAAGGGTTGGAATTGGGGGTTAAATCACCATAAATGATTCCCGGGCGCGACACCGCTGCTGCTCACTGCTCCCCTCACCTCCCAGGTGGTGATCAAGGGTGATGGGTCAAATGCAGAGAATAATTTCGCCAAATCTAGTATGTGTGTGACAATCATTGGTACTTTAACTTTTAACTTATGATCTAGATGGTTATATTGATGAAAGCAGTGTAGCCAAATCAACATTGCCCCTGCTGGTTACAACTGGTATTGCACTACATTTTGCCTCAATCACTTTAAAGGGGTTATATTATGATTTATTTTCTACAGTTAAACAATTATTGGTGGTCAAAATGATGCATAGATGTTTTACAGACTTTCTTCAAGACGCTTTTTGTGGGTGCTCTTATTTACGTGCCTCAACTTTGACAGCCATGTTGTAGTTTTTATCTTCCCTATAGAGTCCACTGACAGATATAAGTTAGAACTGTACGCTACTTAGAAATGGTGGATGCCTGTGCATGTATGAGACAGTCTGCCCAGCAACAAAAGGGAGAGAGAACAAGAAGGAGCTTGTTGTCTACGGCGTGGACTCGAGCAAAGCATTTTGGGTAAATTTCTACCATAAATGGCGATATCCGCTGACGTGACATTGGGGGAAAAGACATTACCAATTGAACAAATTCCAAACCGCTCTTATGAAGGAAGGCAAGATTGTTTTATAAACATCTCCGCCATGCCTCCATGTTTGATTTCACATTTTCAAAACTTATGCAGATCCCAAATAATAATAATAATAATAATGATAATAATGGATTAGATTTATATCGCGCTTTTCTATTGTTATATACTCAAAGTGCTCACAGAGAAGTGGGAACCCATCATTCATTCACACCTGGTGGTGGTAAGCTAAATACACAAAAACTGCTACCAATAGGTAAGAAACATTAGTCTCTGATAAAACCCCTTCAAGATGCGGTAGATGGACAATCACATCTATATGTTTTTAATAGTTGGATGTGGAAAATTAATTTGAAAATTTCAGAACATTGTTTTTGGACCAAAATATCTACTGTTTGTATGTTAAATTTTAATATTTTACATTAATTCTAGATGCTTTTTAACCAACATATCTACAGTGTGAAAGTGTTTTTGAATTGTATTTTTTACCTCAATCTTGGATGTTTTTATCAAAATATGGTCTAACCATTTATTTTTGAATGTTATTTACATAACTTTTAGATGTTAATTGACCAACATATCTACAGTTTGAACCTTTATTCCTAATTGTTATTTTACATACATTTTTTATGTTTTTGATTCAAATATCAACAGTCTGAACATTTATTTTTTAATTTTATTTACATAACTTTTAGATGTTAATTGACCAACGTATCTAAAGATTGAAAATGTATTTCTGAATTGGAATATTTGACATTCATTTTTTTATGGTTTTTGACCAAAATATCTGCAGTTTGAAAATTATTTGTTTTATTATTGTACATAAATGTTAAGGCCCTGTGATGAGGTGGAGACTTGTCCAGGGTGTACCCCGCCTTCCGCCCGATTGTAGCTGAGATAGGCGCCAGCGCCCCCCGCGACCCCATAAGGGAATAAGCGGTAGGAAATGGATGGATGGATAAATGTTAAGTTTTTGACCAAAACATCTACAGTTTGAAAATTATTTATTTTATTATTGTACATACATATTATAGTTTATGATCAAAATATCTAGTTTGAAAATGTATTTATTTATCGTTTTATCTGAATTAAATGTTATAGTTTTTGACCAAAATATCTACAGTTGGAAAATGAGTAATTTTATTATTGAACATAAATGTTATAGTTTTTGACCAAAATATCTACAGTTTGGAATGTATTTAAATTATCATTGTCCATAAATGTTATAGTTTTAACCAAAATATCTACAGTTTGAAAATTATTTATTTTATTATTGTACATAAACGGTATACAGTTTGTAAATTATTTTTTATTGTACATAAATGTCATGGTTTTGACCAAAATATATAGTTAGAAAATGATTTATTTTATTATTGTACATAAATGTTATAATTTTTGACCAAAATATCGACAGTTTGAAAATGATTGATTTTATTATTGGACATAAATGTTAGTTTTTTACCAAAATATCTGCAGTTTGAAAATGATAAATTTTATTATTGCACATAAATATTAGTTTTTAACCAAAATATCTAGTTTGAAAAATATTTATTTTATTATTGTATATAAAAAAATGTTTGATAGTTTTTTGACCAAAATAACTACAGTTTGAAAATGTATTTATCTTTTTATCTGACATAAATGTTAGTTTTTGACCAAAATATCTACAGTTTGAAAATGATTAATTTTATTATTGTACATAAATGTTATAATTTCTGACCAAAATGTCTACAGTTTGAAAGTATTTATTTATATTTTTATCTGGCATAAATTTTAGATTGTTTTTGACAAAAATATCCCGTTTGAAAAATAATTTTTAACATGTTATTTTACATTCTTTGTTTTTCGACCAAAATAACTAGTTAGAACATTTGTTTTTAAATATTTTGATTGCATTAATTTACATTTATTTTGAATTGTTTTTCGACCGAAATATCTATTTTCTAATTTATTTTTTAAATGGTATTTCTTTACATTAGTTTTAGAAAATATCTACACTTAGATATATATTTTATTCAATTTTAACAGCGCCTATGCTGGTTGCAAACAGTACTGCACCCCATTTGGCTTCAAGAATAAATCCCACACAGACATTTTCATGAGATGTGAAAAATGAAGATATTTTTTCATGTAATTCATAATTGAAACTGGCTCGACAGCACCACTGCTGGTCACAGCCAGTACTGCACAAACATTTTGCCTCAATTGTATCTATGATCATTTTGAAGATTTTGTGTGCTGACTTGGCTAAAAATAGTTTGATGTATTTTGACAGTTTTGACATCGCTTTGAGACTTTTTAAAGCTTTTTTACGGCTTGCAGACATTTGTACTGCTCAGTGGTGACTCCTGAATCGTGCGTGCGTTGCAACAACTGGCAGTTTTTTGCGTGTCCAACTCAAAGGGCCTTCTCCGCTTTACAGAACGTGAACGGCATCAAATATCACGCCAAGAACGGCCATCGCACACAGATCCGCGTGAGGAAACCCTTTAAGTGTCGCTGTGGTAAAAGCTACAAGACGTCGCAGGGCCTCAGGCATCACACCATCAACTTCCACCCGCCCGTCTCCGCCGACATCCTGCGCAAGATCCAAGGATGAAGGCCACACACACACACACACACACACACACACACACACACACACACACACACACACACACACACACACACACACACACACACACACACACTCAAGTGCATGCTTTAATTTTCTTTACTTTTTGTATCCATCACTTGTACTCGCTAAAGTATATCTTTGTAGTATTTTTATTGTACATTTGCACATTCCTTTATGCAATCATCTGTTTTTGATGAATAATTTGACTTGCATAAGGTGCTAAGGAAAGAAGGAAAGGAAGGAAGAAGAAAGGAAGGAAAAAGTTGTCGATCCAAACAAAGCAGGAAGTTTGGATCGACAACTTTTTGTTGCGCAAGTAAGTTATATATTTGACAAACATATATTGTTCCATAAACAGTAGCAGTGTGTGTATATATATATATATAAATATATATATACAAACCCCGTTTCCATATGAGTTGGGAAATTGTGTTAAATGTAAATATAAACGGAATACAATGATTTGCAAATCATTTTCAACCCATATTCAGTTAAATATGCTACAAAGACAACATATTTGATGTTCGAACTGATAAAACTTTTTTTTTTTTGCAAATAATCATTACCTTTACAATTTGATGCCAGCAACACGTGACAAAGAAGTTGAGAAAAGTGGCAATAAATACTGATAAAGTTGAGGAATGCTCATCAAACACTTATATGGAACATCCCACAGGTGTGCAGGCTAATTGGAAACAGGTGGGTGCCATGATTGGGTATAAAAGCAGCTTCCATGAAATGCTAAGTAATTCACAAACAAGGATGGGATGAGGGTCACCACTTTGTAAGCAAATTGTCGAACAACATTTCTCAACGAGCTATTGCAAGGAATTTAGGGATTTTACCATCTACGGTCCGTAAAATCATCAAAAAGTTCAGAGAATCTGGAGAAATCACTGCACGTAAGCGATGATATTACGGACTTCTGATCCCTCAGGCGGTACTGCACCAAAAACTGACATCAGTGTGTAAAGGATATCACCACATGGTCTCAGGAACACTTCATTTAACCACTGTCAGTAACTACAGTTGGTCGCTACATCTGTAATTTCAAGTTAAAACTCTAATATGCAAAGCCAAACCCATTTATCAACAATATCCTGAAACACCGTCAACTTGGCTGGGCACGAGCTCATCTGAGATGGACTAATGCAAAGTGCAAAAGTGTTCTGTGGTCTGACGAGTCCACATTTCAAATTATATTTGGAAACAAAAAGGAAAATAACCATTCAGATTGTTATAGGCGCAAAGTTCAAAAGCCAGCATCTGTGATGGTATGGGGGTGCATTAGTGCCCAAGGCATGAGTAACTTACACATCTGTGAAGGCACCATTAATGCTGAAAGGTCCATAAAGGTTTTGGAGCAACATATGTTGTCATCCAAGCAACGTTATCATGCTTATTTCAGCAAGACAAGTGTTATAACAGCGTGGCGTCGTAATAAAAGAGTGCGGGTACTTTCCTGGCCCGACTGCAGTGCAGACCTGTCTCCCATCGAAAACGTGTGGCATATTATGAAGCCTAAAATACGACAGCGGAGACCCCGGACTGTTGAACGACTGAAGCTCTACATAAAACTAGAATGGGAAAGAATTCCACTTTCAAAGCTTCAACAATTAGTTTCCTCAGTTCCCAAACGTTTATTGAGTATTGTTAAAAGAAAAGGTGATGTAACACAGTGGTGAACATGCCCTTTCCCAACTACTTTGGCACGTGTTGCAGCCATGAAATTCTAAGTTAATTATTATTGGCAAAAAAAACAAAAGTTTGAGTTTGAACATCAAATATCTTGTCTTTGTAATGCATTCAATTTAATATGGGTTGAAAAGTATTTGCAAATCATTTTATTCTGTTAATATTTACATCTAACACAATTACCCAACTCATATGGAAACAGGGTTTGTAATATATATATGTATATATATATATATAAAATACATATATAAGCATACGTAAATAGTTTCATTTTATTTGCAAGCTTTATTTTTCTATTTGTCATTGTTTTGTTTTGTTTGAGGTGTCAACTGCTTTCCTAACAGAGGGGGCGCTGCAGGGGTGTCCAAACTTGGTGGGGGTGAGTGATGCCACCTTTTGATATCAAGGCCGATACTGCTTATAGTCTGTTGAATTTTGCGAAACAAACATGAAACTGCTCGCTCGCCTCCGACAAAATAACAAAGGTCGGAAAAAAACAACACGACATCAATAATAATAATAAACATGTTTCGAGAAAATAAACTTAAGTCGTAAAGGAAAAATGGAAACATAAGAGTTTTTTTGCTTCGAATTTTCTGATACGTGAACTATTGTATCGCCATGTGGCATTTATAATAACCAATAATTGATATTCAACAAGAAAATGTGTTACAAAAAAATGTCTCAAATATAATGAAGTAACAGGACTGAGTTGACATTTTATTTTAGTTAAAACATACTTACTTTTTGTCATCCTGTGACCATGTGACTTGAAGAAATAGTCCACATATTTCACAGAGGGTAATAATGAATTGGGGTAACAGGACTGTTCAAAAACCCGTTGACTTTTGAATAGTTTCTATAAAAAAAAAAAATGTTTCAAGATATTAAACTTAGAGAGAAAAATGGAAACATAAGAATTGATACATTTTGCTCGTTGAAAGTCTCTCAAAATACAACAACACATACTTTAACAGACAAGTCTCCTATAAACTCACCTGAGTAGCAGGACCGAAAGTAACAGGAGTGAGTTTTTTGCTTAGAATCTGCAGATACATGAAGTATTGTATGGCCATGTGGCATTTATAACAGCCGATCATTGAGATTCAACAAGAAAATGTATTTAAAAATGTCCCAAAATATTATGAATGCAACATGACTGAGTTGACATTTCATTTTAGTTAAAAATACTTACTTTTTGTCTTCTTGTGACCGTGTGACTTGAAAAAATAATCCACATATTTCACAGAGGGTAATAATAATAATAATCATCCATCCATTTCCTACCGCTTGTCCCCTTTGGGTTCCCAGGGGGTGCTGGAGCCTATCTAAGTTGCATTCAGGCAAAAGGCGGGGAATATTTCTCATTTTGTTTGTATAGGTGGTTGTGTTGTTGGCACAAACAACTATGATTGTTTTTGTACCGTCTTTTTCGGACTATAAGCCGCTCCGGAGTATACGTCGCACCGGCCGAAAATGTATAATAAAGAAGGAAAACAACATATAAGAGTATAAGTCGCATTTTTAGGGGAAATTTATTTGATAAAACCCAACACCAAGAATAAACATTTGATAGGCAATTCAAAATAAATAAAGAACAGTGAACAAAAGGCTGAATAAGTGTACGTTATATGACGCATAAATAACCAACTGAGAAGGTGCCTGGTATGTTAACGTAACATATTATGGTAAGAGTCATTCAAATAACCATAACATATAAAACATGCTATATGTTTACCAAACAATCTGTCACTCCTAATTGCTAAATCCCATGAAATCTTACACGTCTAGTCTCTTATGTGAATGAGCTAAATAATATTATTTGATATTTTACGATAATGTGTTAAAAATTTCACACATAAGTCGCTTCTGAGTATAAGTCGCACCCCTGGCCAAACTATGAAAAAAAACTGCGACTTATACTCCGAAAAATACGATAAACAATAAATAAATATACCTGCTGCCGACTTATTTAAACATGCGTGTGCGCAAATTCATTTTTGATTGAGCACGAGGTCTCAGACTCTTTTTTTTTTTTTTTAGGGGGCGTGCAGAATAATTTCAAGCATGCTGACTCGTTTTGGTGCGCAAATATATATCGCTTTCTTTTTGCAAGAATCTCTATGTGCGCACACACTCCAGCACGCTGACTCATTTTGCACGTGCAGACTCATTCTATGCACGCCAAGTCTGTATAGTTGTGTGTTGATTCATTTTCAGACGGAATTTTGCGTGCGTGCATAGACTCGTCTTGAGCCCACAGGCTCATTTGGAGTGCACAGATTGATTTTGCACATTTTTTTTAAAGCAGATTTCACCAATGAAAAGCAGTTATGTTGAAACACACAGAGGTGTTATACCAGGGGTGTCAAACGTACGGCCAAACAGGTTTATCCAGCCCGCGAGAATGAGTTTGCTAAGTATAAAAATGTGCCAACATTTTTGAATGAAAGAAACTGCTGTTCTAAATGTGTCCACTAGATGTCGCAATAGCAATTATTTGTATCTTTGTAGATGATGCTACATGTCAAAAAAATAAACCACACGATGTTAGTGCACCAGTCAAGGAAAATGAGCAAACTGCACATATATATGTAGATATATATTAGAGATGCGCAGATATGTAATTATATCATCCGCAACCGCATCACTAAAGTTCTCATCCACCCGCCAATGCCATCCACCGAAACCAACATTTTATCAAAACCGCAACCGCCCGCCACCCGCCCGTTGTTATACATCAGGGGTCGGCAACCTTTATCACTCAAAGAGCTATTTTGACCCGTTTCACAGAGTAAAGAAGACGAAGGGAGCCGCAACCATTTTTTGCGAATATTTGCTGGTGTTCATCCAAATAACGAGAATAAGGGCGTGCTATGAAGCCATTGCCTTTGACGCCTTCTACAAGTACAAACTGCTTGCCAGTCCAGCAACATGTTGTATGCAGCTTCCGCAGACACACGTACAAGATTGAAAGGCATACTGGGTGATACAGAGTACACTGATGGTTGTGATATAAACAACTTAAACACTCTTACTAATATGCGCCACACTGTGAAGCCACACCAAACAAGAATGACAAACACATTTCGGGGGGATATCCTCACAGTAACACAACATAAACGCAACACAACAAATACCCAGAATCCTTTGCATCCATGACTATTCCTGACTATACCGACGCGGGGGCGGGGGGTTGGTGCTAGCGGGGTGTATAACATAGTCAGGGTTAGTCATGGATGCAAAGGATTCTAGGTATTTGTTGTGTTGCGTTTATGTTGTGTTACTGTGAGGATGTTCTCCCGAATCTATTTAAAATCTATTGTTTCGTCATGTCACCCGCCCGACCCGCGGTTTATCCGCGGACTCCGCGGATGAGACCGCAAACCGCGTATCTCTAATATATATGTATAGCTCAGGTGGTAGAACCAGCAACTTGAGGGTTCCAGGTTGGATCCCTGCTTCCACCATCCTAGTCACTGCCGTTGTTACCCACCTGCTCCCAGTGTCACCCACACTGGTTTAAATGTAACTTAAATATTGGGTTTCACTATGTAAAGCGCTTTATAAACATAATTCACTTCACACTTCACATAAATAACATTGTGTAATTGGATTTTGATATTTTTTTTTTATCTTGATCGATTGAAAATCAACACCAGTTAGTCAACTGATGAACATTATCATACAATATATTCAGAAAGTATAAATAACGACAAATAAGGATAGAATATAACCGCAACATGTAAGTTTAAAAAAATCGAAAAACTCAACATTATGATTAGTACGTTTTTCAGAATGTTCTTTTTTGTTTGGTCTATTTTTAAACAAAGAAAACAATCTGAAGTTGTCTTTATTTTTAAGTTATCGTGCCAGGATTTTGCCAGTCCCGCCCAATTGGGAGTAGATTTTTCTCCATGTGGCCCCCCATCTAAAATGAGTTTGACACCCCTTAAACGGTCGACAACGTCGTGCTTTTAGGACAACAGATTGGCTCAGAACTGTTTGAGACAACAACACAACAGGTTGCCTCTGATTGGCTCTGGCCAGGAGACGTTTGAAGCCACCAATCAGGTCCCAGCATGTAAATGCAGTATTGCTGCCAACTAAACATCAATATTACAAAAATGATCAAAACAAAGCAAGCTATGGACTGAAAGAAAAGCTTACGAACTACACTTTGGACACCCCTGCTAGACACAGTGAGACATCCCTGCTATTTTCTCCTATCTTTGTATCCATCTGAGCTCCATTCCATTTGCCAACATGTTTTTTAAAGTCCAATGGCGGTCGCCAACAAAACAAGCGCTCCACTGCCAAACACTCACCGCACCATGTGCCTAATCGGGGGAGGGGGAGGGGGGCGGGGTTACTTGACCCTCCGGCCATGTTTGAAACAAAACAAATGTACATTGAATGTTCTAATGCATGCACTCTAAGGTGGTTTTGTATTTGAAAAGAGAGATTAGCTGTGTGTTGTGGACAAGAGCATTCCTGTGTGTGTGTGTGTGTGTGAATGTATATTTTTTTTCCAGCCGTATTCAAGTCATCAGCCTTGAGTGTTGTGTGAGAGTGTGTGTGTGTGTGTGTGTGTGTGTGTGTGTGTGTGTGTGTGTGTGTGTGAGAGTGTGTGAGATGTTTTGTGCCAAGTCATTCCTGTAGAGCAGGAGGGCCAACATCAGCGTTGTGACTTATTGCCTGTTGGCATCATACAAATGACATGATGACTTACAACAACAGGGTGGGTTACCTGCATCTCAATAAATGACATCTTCTGAAAATAGAGGAACTTTGTGTCTCCCTGAGAACCGGCGTCCTCTGCAGTGGACTTTGGGAGAGGGCGGCTTTTAAAAAAAAAAAAAAAGAAAATAGACCAAAAACAAATGTCCAATACAGAGGACGCTGGTTGTCAGGGGGACATATTTCAAGAATCATTAAGTTGTTCCACTTAATGTGTTATAAAGTTAATATGATTGGCTTTCTTTGCACATGCCGGTCACATTTTGCCAAATTTAACGGTAATATTTACAGAACAATGCAAAGTTTCATTCTGACAATATGAGGCGTTTCCAAACACAAAAATGGTCATCGTTTCCATGGTAACAACCTTAAACAGTTGCCACAATGGCAGTATTACACGAGGAGGGTCCAATATTTACCATGTTCAGTGAATGTATCGTAAAATGTGTCTTTTTTATTTTCCATGTCAAGTGCTTTTAAATTATATTTTCATATGTGACGTGGAGATTAAGTGTTTTGTATCGGGTAACTGGGGGAGGGGGCGGGGCTTACTGTCTTTCTATATAAAAATGAGAAGCTGCTTCAATGTAAACATAAAATAAAAATGAAAATCAGGTGAATATGTTTCTTTATTCATAAAGATCTGTTGACAGTCACACTTGTATTTTCTCTCGCAGGCACACTCACTTGGGCTTTGTGATTTGGTGTGCAATACACAACACAGTCAGAAAGCACATTGATCGGTACACTTCATTCATTTGCATGAATATGTCCATATGTGATGCTTCCTTAAGCATGACAACACACTCATCCATATGTACATTACATTCAGAATAAAGCCTTATTTAGTGCAGATATATTAGTTTTAACAGCACTATGCTTTGGAAGCTACCGAGTCCCTTCTAACAATACACACAATTGTGCTCTTTCTCCATATTGACGTGCGTCGGCGACCAATGGTGCAGCAAAGATGAGCGATAAAAGGAATAAAACAGGAAGCAGATTTACTCGTAGACAAAGTTGCTCGCCACGCTTTTTGAACCTGCAAAAGTGCCGATGATTGTACACGGAATGCACCACGTAGTTGACCACACTTTGGGGGCGAGGGGGGTGGGGGGTTGGTCACTCAATCTGATCGAAGTTAAGCACATGTCCGTCAAAGTGCGTGAGGACGTGTCTTTCGAAGAGACGCTGCTGGCAGTCGAGGGGGAACTGCTCGGAGCAGACGGGACAAACCTTCCAGTGAGACTCCACGTGCTGCTCAAAGCTGCGCTGCTCAAAGTGCGGCGGGAAGATGACTTCGCACAGGGGGCAGCGCTTGTGGACGTCACTGCTGTGCATGTGAAAGGGAGGAAAAAATAGGTTAGAGTGGAAAACATCTAAATAGTTTAATCCAAATGCTCGATCCGTATTTGTATCTAAATACCCGTTTTGATATTGTACCGGAATGTCCGATCTGTATTGTATGTAAATGCCCATTTTGATTTTTAGTATCGAAATGTCTGATCAGTATATATATCTAAATGCCCATTTTATTTTTTGTATCCAAATGCCTATTTTCAGTGTTGAATCCAAATGTCCGATCGGTATTTGAAACCTTTTTGGTATTTAAACTGAAATATCCCATTCATAATATGTATCTGAATGCCTATTTTTGCCCCCCCCCAATTCAAATGCCCGATCTGTAATCTCTAAATATCCATCAGTATCCAATCAGTATTGCATCTAAAAGCACATTTTGATATTTGAACCAACATAACCGATCAGTAATCTGTGTCAAGAATGCCCTTTTGGATTTTTGAATCCAAACGCCCGATCTGTACCTGAATGCCCATTTTGGAATCGTATTAAAACGTCCAATCAGTATTGCATTTAAATGCCCATTTGGATATTTATACCAAAATATCCGATCGGTAATCTGTGTCTAAATGCCCTTTTGGATTTTATTTATTTAAATCAAAACGGCTGATCTGTATCTGAACGCCCATTTTGGAATCATACTAAAATGTCTGATCAGTATTGTATTTAAATGCACGTTTGGATATTTGTACCAAAACATCTGTGTCTAAAGGCCCTTTTTGATTTTTTTTTATCCAAACGCCCGATCTGTATCTGAATGCCCTTTAGGAATTGTACCAAAATGTCCGATCAATATGGTATCTAAGATGCCCATTTGGACATTTGTATCAAAATATCTGATCAGTTTTGTATTTGAATGCCCATTTGGATATTTATACCAAAATATCCGATGAGTAATCTGTGTCTAAATGCCCTTTTGGATTTTATTTATTTATTTAAATCAAAACGGCCGATCTCTGTATCTGAATGCCCATTTTGGAATCATACTAAAATGTCTGATCAGTATTGGATTTACATGCCCGTTTGGATATTTGTATCAAAATATCCGATCAGTTTTGTATTTAAATGCCCTTTTGGATATTTGTATCAAAATATCCGATCAATATGGTATCCAAAATGCCCATTAAATATCCAATCAGTAATCTGTATCTAAATGCCCTTTTGGATTTTTGAATCCAA
Source organism: Nerophis ophidion (assembly GCF_033978795.1). Lineage (NCBI taxonomy): Eukaryota > Metazoa > Chordata > Actinopteri > Syngnathiformes > Syngnathidae > Nerophis > Nerophis ophidion. Next base: position 29,244,528 of record NC_084631.1, on the reverse strand, counting down.
ATGGCCGATCTGTACCTGAATGCCCATTATGAAATCTTACAAAAAAAGTCCGATTAGTATTGTAACTAAATGCCCATTTAGATATTTGTACCAAAATATCCGATCAGTTTTGTATTTAAATGCCCATTTGGTTTTTCGTAACAAAATATGCGATCAGTAATCTATATCTAATTGCCCTTTTGAATTTTAGAATCCAAACGGCCGATCTGTATCTAAATGCCTGGTTAGGTATCTGTACCAAAATGTCTGTTTAGTAATCTGTCTGTGTGCTCTTTGGAAATTTAGAATTCAAACGTTTGATCTGTATCTAAATGCCCATTTTGGTATTTAAATACAACGGCCTGATCTGATGACACCAACACCAAAATGGGCATTTAATTAAATAAAAATACCTGATCAGGCATTTGAATTCTAATACTAAAACATATATCTGGATACAAATGCACATCCAAAATCAACAGATGTTTATTTTGAGCAGTCTTGTTAATTAAAAAGTTACAAATTAAATGCAAGTTAAAAATGGTTTGAGTACGTTGCAGAATTCATCTCAATGGCTGATTCTTGTTAAAGGTGATTGTGTGCAGCATATTAGCAATCAATCATTATCCATTCTCATACACTGAATTTGAAACACACAAGACGACAGGAAGTATGCGGTCTGTGTTCAAATAAAAAGGTTTGATTTCTTCAGGCTGATCTCACAAGATCCTCGGCTGGCCTTTATCTCAGTCATGTGACCAAAGTGAGGTCAAGGTGAAGACTGATCATTTTATTCCCATGCGACTGGAGTGGTGTTGTCCAGACCGGACATGTGAGGTACCTGGCGTCGAAGCAGAAGCTGCTCCTGGTGTCAGCGCGTCTCTTGGCTTGATGGTCACAAGAAGGCTGAGCAGCTTCAGGTGGCTGCGGCACAAAAGAAACATTTACAGACTCCAAGCGACAAAAAGAGGAGCATAAAAAGTCATTTCCCTGTTCTGTTGCACTGAGGGAACTAATTAGAGCTTTATGCAAATGAGTTCCTCCTTTTAAGGGCGTGGAAGTAAAGCGTGTTCCCTTTCTTACGTGCTGTGGGTCGTCTGCAGGTGGGTGGTCAGCGGGCTCCGGGGGGGTGGTGCTGCGTGTGGGCTGCATGCACACCACCTCTCTGTCCCAGCCCGGGTGTGGGGGGGTGATGGGCGGGGCGCAGGGGGTGACGCAATGCGGCGCCTCGGGTGGAGGACGGACCGCTTGCTCCAGTGAAAGTGCTTCCTGGTCTAATGGACACAGTGTTAGCACGCATGCTAGCTCCACGCAGCAGACTTGGAAGTACCTTCTGTGGCGTACGGGTTGCCAAACTGCAGCTCGGCAGGTCTCTGCGGGACCAGGGGGGGCGGCGAGGGGTCCTGAGGGTACGGCAGCGGGAAGCGCAGAACCATTGGCTGCTCCACCTCAGCTCCTTCAGCGCGAGCGTCACGCTCCCTCTGACGACTCACGCACACCTGCAGCTCCTGCCAGGACACAAACCTCACTTTTACCCTCATTCATGCCTAAAAACAGCAATGTTCCCCTCATTGAAGTGAATCTTTGACTGCTTTTTCTGTGGTAGATGCCTAAAAACAGCAATGTTCCGGTCATTAAACTGCATCTTTGTTTTTTCTGTGGTAGATGCCTAAAAACAGCAATGTTCCCCTCATTAAAGTGCATCCTTAACTGCTTCTTCTGTGGTAGATGCCTAAAAACAGCAATGTTCCGGTCATTAAAGTGCATCTTTGTTTTTTCTGTGGTAGATGCCTAAAAACAGCAATGTTCCCCTCATTAAAGTGCATCATTAACTGCTTCTTCTGTGGTAGATGCCTAAAAACAGCAATGTTCCGGTCATTAAACTGCATCTTTGTTTTTTCTGTGGTAGATGCCTAAAAACAGCAATGTTCCCCTCATTAAAGTGCATCCTTAACTGCTTCTTCTGTGGTAGATGCCTAAAAACAGCAATGTTCTGGTCATTAAAGTGCATCTTTATTTTTTCTGTGGTAGATGCCTAAAAACAGCAATGTTCCCATCATTAACGTACATCTTTGACTTTTTTTATGTGGTAAATGCCTTAAAAACAGCCATGTTCCCGTCATTAAAGTGCATCTTTAACTGTTTTTTCTGGGGTAGATACCAACAAATAGCAATGTTCCCATCATTAAAGTGCATCTTTGACTGTTTTTTTGGTGGTAGAAAAACCTAAAAACAGCAATGTTCCTGTCATTCAGTGCATCTTTGACTGTTTTTTTGGTGGTAGAAAAACCTAAAAACAGCAATGTTCCTGTCATTCAGTGCATCTTTGACTGTTTTATCCGTGGTAGATGCCTAAAAACAGCAATGTTTCCATCATTAAAGTGCATCTTTAACTGTTTTTTCTGGGGTAGATACCAAAAAACAGTATTGTTCCTGTCATTCAAGTGCATCTTTGACTGTTTTTTCTGTGGTAAAGGCCTAAAAACAGCAATTTTCCCATCATTGAAGTACATCTTTGACTGTGTTTTCTGTCGTACAGACCTAAAAACAGCAATGTTCCTGTCATTAAAGTGCATCTTTGACTGTTTTATCTGTGGTAGATGCCTAAAATCAGCAATGTTCCCATCATTAAAGTGTATCGTTTACTTTTTTTTCTGTGGTAGATGCCTTAAAAACAGCTTTTGTTTCCATCATTAAAGTGTATCTTTGACAGTTTTTTTCTGTGGTAAATGCCTAAAAACACCAATGTTGCCGTCATTAAAGTGCATCTTTAACTGTTTTTTCTGTGGCAGATACCAAAAAACAGCAATGTTCTTGTCATTAAAGTGCATCTTTGACTGTTTTTTCTGTGGTAGATGCCTAAAAACAGCAATGTTCCCGTCATTAAAGTGCATCTTTAACTGTTTTTTCTGTGGTAGATACCAAAAAACGGCAATGTTTCTGTCATTAAAGTGCATCTTTGACTGTTTTTTCTGTGGTTGAAGCCTAAAAAAAGCAACGTTCCTGTCATTAAAGTGCATCTTTGACTGTTTTTTCTGTGGTAGATGCCTAAACACAAAAATGTTTCCATCATTAAAGTGTATCTTTGACAATTTTTTCTGTGGTAGTTGCCTAAAAACAGCAATGTTCCTGTCAAAAAGTGCATCTATGACTGTTTTTTCTGTGGTAGATACCAAAAAACAGCAATGTTCCTGTCATTAAAGTGCATCTTTGACAGTTTTTTCTGTGGTAGATGCCTAAAAACAGCAATGTTCCAATCATTAAAGTGTATCTTTGACTGATTTTCCGTTGTAGATCTCCAAACAAACAGTAATGTTCCCGTCATTAAAGTGTATTTTTTGTGGCATATACCTAAAAACAGCAATGTTCCCATCATTAAAGTGCATTTTTAACCGGTATTTCTGTGGCAAATGCCTAAAAACCGCAATGTTCCTGTCATTCAGTTCATCTTTGACTGGCGTTCTGTTGTAGATCCCTAAAAACAGCACTGTTCCCGTCATTAAAGTGCATTTTTAACCGGCTTTTCTGTGGTAGATGCCTAAAAACAACAATGTTCCTGTCATTAAAATGCATTTTTAACCGGCTTTTTTGTGGTAGATGGCTAAAAACAGCAATGTCCCGTCATTAAAGTGCATTTTAACCGGCTTTTCTGTGGTAGATTACTAAAAACAACAATGTTCCCGCCATTAAAGTGCATTTTAACCGGCTTTTCTGTGGTAGATGGCTAAAAACAACAATGTTCCTGTCATTAAAGTGGATTTTTAACCAGCTTTTCTGTGGTACATGCTTAAAAACAGCAATGTTTCCATCATTAAAGTGCACTTTTAACTGGCGTTTCTGTGGCAAATGCCTAAAAACAGCAATGTTCCTGTCATTTAAGTGCATTTTTAACTAGCTTTTCTGTGGTAGATGCTTAAAAACAGCAATGTTTCCATCATTAAAGTGCATTTTTACAGGCGTTTCTGTGGCAAATGCCTAAAAAGGGCAATGTTCTTCTCATTCGGTGCATCTGTGACTGCTTTTTCTGTGATATATCCCAAAAAACAGCAATGTTCCCGTCATTAAAATACATTTTCAACAGACTAAAAACACAACTTCCCTGTCATGCGGAGAATCTTTGATTGCATGTTTGCAGCAGAGTCCTAAGGCCAGCAGTGTTGGTATAGTTTAATCCGTAAAATAGGATCTTTGACGAGCATTTTTCGGTGGATCCCTAAAACAGTAACACACTGCTGTTTCATAGATGATCTTTGACAAACTTCCTCTGCACCCGAGCAGTGGTAGTTTTCAAAGATGGCACTGACATGACGTGAGTGAAATAGTGGTGTTGTACACTCTTGCTGCCCTTTGTGATGATATGTGAAGCAGCAGCATTAGTCGCCTACTCGTTACTGTAATGGGTGTCAGACTCGGGCTCTCCTCTCCCTCCCTGCACCGACCTCCATGGATGACTTCATTAGTGCTCTGTTAGCAGCTTTAACATTTTAACCAGGGTTGGGGAGGTGAAGCCGACACGCCGCCTGGCATTTGCATGGAATAATGGCGACAGGTGTGGGTGTATTAATTAGCGAGGTAAGCTACAGCGAATAACTCTAAGTGTCTGAAACCGTGGCATCCAAACTTTTTCAATTGGGTGCTGCATTGGGCTGAAAAAATACTACATGCAAAGTGACTATATATTTATATGTATATATAATATACATACACACACATATATATATATATACATATATGTGTATTTATATATATACACACATACATGTATGTATATATACATATATATATATACATATGAACATATATATATATATACACATATATGAATATATATATACATATATTTATATATATACACTCACACACATATATATGTACACACATGTATATATACACATATGTACAAAGTATATAGCCTATATATACAGTATATGTGTGTACATACATACTGTATATATGTACACATATATACATATATGCGTATATATATATATGTGCATATATACATCTAAATACACATCTATATACACATATATATATATATATATATATGCATATATATAAATATATGCATAATACCGTATTTCCTTGAATTTCCGCAGGGGCACTATAGAATTTTAAAACATCTTCTCACTCCAGCGCTTACCAAAGGCATGCAGTAAAAATTTTGAGTGTGATATAAGCTTGCACCTTAAATCCTACTGAATAGCTCTTAATCTTCTTCCCTTTATGAGATTTCAAATTACCAGAATTGAAATCAGCCTCCTCCATTTTGAAAATGATGACAGGAGAAGTGTCACTCGTGACGTCAAGAGTTTGACCAGGCGGTAATACTAAGCATGTGCTAATTATTTTGGGAAGAGAGTTTGACCCGGCAGTAGTTCAAGGCAGGCGCATACTATATGCCCTGCGGCAATTCAAGGAAATACGGTATGTGTATACCGTATATGCACATGTACACATGCACAGTTGCTGCATTGAAATGGCTCCAAGTGACTTTCCCGGTATAGCTCGGTTGGCAGAGCGGCCGTGCCAGCAACTTGAGGGTTGCAGGTTCGATCCCCGCTTCCGCCATCTTAGTCACTGCCGTTGTGTCCTTGGGCAAAACACTTTACCCACCTGCTCCCGGTGCCACCCACACTGGTTTAAATGTAAAAATTAGATATTGGGTTTTACAATGTAAAGTGCTTTGTGTCAATAGAGAAAAAGCGCTATATATAAATATAATTCCCTTCACTTCCTGACTTGTTCAGGTCAATGATTAGTTTTTTTCAGATCTGTGCTGAGTTCATTTGACTGTCCAATTGTCGCGTTTGTAACCGAGTCTATGGACTGCATCACATGAGCCCTATTTAAATGGGCTCAGAGAAGCCAACAGGTGTCGTCAAATCCTAATCACTCACATGAAGCTAATTTGATTTGATTGGAACTTTTCTACATCACCAACATTTATAATGTGTGTTGCTGTATGTAAACTTTTGACCCAGCAGATTTGGTCACGTTTTCCGTTGACCCATAATAAATTCATAAAAGAACCAAAGTTCATGAATGTTTTTGGTGACCAACAAGTATGTACTCCACAAAAAAATAAGAGTTGTAGAAATGATTGGGAACTCAAGACAGCCATGACATTATGTCCATGTATATTTTCTGTGTATATATATTAAGGCTGGCAAGTGATACATTTGTTTAATCATATTAATCACACTCTAATTCTGTGTATCATGATTAATCACAGGATTTTCACTTGGAAAAATAACTTTCTTAAAAAAATACCCTAATATTTGGACACAAATGCAATTCTGTCATCACAATGTGATACGGCAACATTTGTTAAACTGCCAGTCATTGACTTGCTCAAAACTTGGTTCAAGTACCGTATTTTTCGGACCATAAGTCGCAGTTTTTTTTACAGTTTGGCCGGGGGTGAGACATATACTCCGGAGCGACTTATGTGTGAAATTATTAACACATTACCGTAAAATATCGAATAATATTATTTATCTCATTCGCGGAAGAGACGAAGAAAATGTCAGCAATCGTCTCACACACACGTCAGCAATCATCACATACATGTGAACCAATAAGAATTCGGCAGGGGAGGGTCATGGCAGAAGTGCATTGTGGGTCATGGAATGCTAACTGCTATATGCTTTATGCTACTGCCGTAGCTATTAAAATGGATCGTCATTTTATCGTTAGCGGTAACTTATAAAAACTGAGAGTGGCTGAACAAAAATGGCATCGAAAGGGAAATCATGTACTGCAGATTACAAGCTGGACATGGTGAAGTATGCACCAGAAAACGACAAGAGGAAGCGGTGCATACCTTTGGAGTTGGCAGAGTTGTTTAGAAGCGACATCGAGGAAGAAGATTTCATGGGATTTATCAATTAGGAGTGACAGATTGTTTGGTAAATGTATAGCATGTTCTATATGTTATAGTTATTTGAATGACTCTTACCATAATATGTTACGTTAACATACCAGGAACGTTCTCAGTTGGTTATTTATGCGTCATATAACGTACACTTATTCAGCCTGTTGTTCACTATTCTTTATTTATTTTAAATTGCCTATCAAATGTCTATTCTTGGTGTTGGATTTTATCAAATAAATTTCCCCCAAAAATGAGACTTATACTCCAGTGCGACGTATAGACGTTTTTTTCCTTCTTTATTATGCATTTTCGGCCGGTGCGACGTATACTCCGGCGATTTATAATCCAAAAAATACAGTACATGATAGGTAGGCCTTGGCCGATTTTCGATACATCAATTAACCAAACGATAATTTAAGATGAAGTCGAGGTTATTTCCAGCGTTGATAATTGCATTTTTCTTTTGTAAGGTTTGCAAAGACACAACTTATTTATTTTTATTCAATATGACAGTGGAACTGTCATACTATATACTGTATGAAAGTTACATGAACATAACTCCAAAACAAACATGCGTCTAAAAATGCCTGTAATATTGTATCTATGTGAGTTTTACTGGAATCAGTTGTTTTTGTTATTTTCGGCCGGTGCGACGTATACTCCAGAGCGATTTATAATCTGAAAAATACGGTAAATACCGTATGAATTAAGTGCACATGTTTTTGTGTTAAATAGAAATAACTAAACTTAATCAAAAATAAACATACTTCTTCAACAGGAGTGTGTCCAGCTTAACTTAAAAGAGCATCAATTCAGTGTGCAGCTTTATGATAGAGCAGGTCTCAAACTTTCATCACCATGAAAACTACTGTGACAAAAAGAGGTGAGATATTTGTTTCTCTAAAATACTGGCAACATTTCAACTGGGCTTTGATTATGACGGATATCTCCTCTCGGTGAGATTATTGTCTTTCTGCCATGTTGTGTAAATTATCAATAATTAAAAGCGTCACACACACTCCCAGCTCATTAAAGTTGAATACATGACACACCACAAATAGTTTGAAGCCACATAGCTCTCTTCTCCTAGAGAAGGGTATAAACTGGATGTGTAATTTCGTCATTGAATGACAACGTGTACTTGCCCTCGGACAAACTGCACTCATTACCCAAACAAACACGCTCGCATAAATATTGCGCTTATTGAACGATATACAGCAGAAAACTTGTATTTGAACTTTCATCCACTTACTTTAGTTATCCGCTGCACTGACAAGGTGTTGGCGACTGGCCAAACTGCTGAGTCAAAACTGGCGTGTGACCTCACCATTTACCTTTTTCTTTTAAAGTGAGAACATGAAAACAATATAATGGGCTCTGTTGGCCACTTATTTCATAAAAATACTGGACTTACCTACCCAAATCTCCAAAGAGGGCTGGCTCAGGGTGGAGGACAGAGTAAAACAACTAGTCTATAAAATTCGCTACACCTCCCTGATACCGAAGTACATGTCAAACACCAGGTGGAGCTTCACAAACCACGTTGAACCCAGGATCCGATCTAACAAAGGTCTTAACTCATTCTCCTTCTATGCCACATCAATATGGAATGCACTCCCAACAGGTGTAAAAGAAAGTGCATCTCTACCCTCCTTCAAAACCGCACTAAAAGAACACCTCCAGGCAACTACAACCCCAGACTAACGCCCTCCCCCTCCACATCCCACCTCCCCGGATAGTAAATAATCAAATGTAAATAATCAAATGTATATACTTGCTCTTATGCTTTCTCAGCTCACTATGTTCACTGCTCGTTGAACATATCCTACCAAGTCAGACCTACACTGTAACAATGTCCATTTCTCAGATGATATAATTGTTGATGACTGAAGCGATGATATCAACCATACCTAATTCTCCCAACCCCCGCCCCAACCCCCTCCACATTCCACCACCCGGATTGTAAATAATTCAATGTATATACTTTGATGATGAACTTGTGTGATGACTGTATTATGCTGATAGTATATATTTGTACCATGAATTGATTAACGTGGACCCCAACTTACACAAGTTGAAAAACTTATTTGGGTGTTACCGTTTAGTGGTCAATTGTACGGATTATGTACTGATCTGTGCAATCTACTAATTAAAGTCTCAATAAATCAATCCATTAATCGATGCTCAATACTTTTGTTCCTAAATATGGGACGATTTATTTTTTAACGGACGTTTGGCAACCCTATTTAAGTAGCATTCATCCTAGCGCCATCCTCACATTCATGTTTTGCTTTAAGATGCTATTTTAAACTTGATGTGCGCCGATGATAAGGAAGTTTGTCGTTGCAATACTAACTTATTACTACCTAAATTTAATCTAAAGTTATACCAATATTTTGGTACCGGTACCAGTTTTTTTAAATCAATCACAAGCACTGTTAACATTAACAGCCCTAATATATATGTATTCATATATTGTATGTACAATTAAAGGCTACTACCGACCACGCAGTCTGATAGTTTATATATCTATGATGAAATATTAACATTGCAACACATGCTAATACGGCCTTTTTAGTTTACTAAATTGCAATTTTAAATTTCCCGCCAAGTGTCGTGTTGAAAACGTCGCGGTATGATGACTCGTATCATGACGTCTCGAGTTGTAGCGGACATTATTTTCCAGCCCGATACAAGCTACAAGTAGTCTGCTTTAATCGCATGATTAAACAGTATCCTGGACATCTGTGTTGCTGAATCTTTTGCAATTTGTTCAATTAATAATGGAGAAGTCAAAGTACAAACCCCGTTTCCATATGAATTGGGAAATTGTGTTAGATGTAAATATAAACGGAATACAATGATTTACAAATCCTTTTCAACCCATATTCTGTTGAATGCACTACAAAGACAAGATATATATGATGTTCAAATTCATAAACTTTATTTTTTTTGCAAATAATAATTAACTTAGAATTTCATGGCCCCAGCACGTGCCAAAGTAGTTGGGAAAGGGCATGTTCACCACTGTGTTACATCACCTTTTCTTTTGACAACACTCAATAAGCGTTTGGGAACTGAGGAAACTAATTGTTGAAGCTTTGAAAGTAGAATTCTTTCCCATTCTTGTTTTATGTAGAGCTTCAGCCGTTCAACAGTCCGGGGTCTGCGCTGTCGTATTTTACGCTTCATAATGCGCCACACATTTTCGATGGGAGATAGGTCTGGACTGCAGGCGAGCCAGGAAAGTACCCGCACTCTTTTACTATGAAGCCACGCTGTTGTGGCTTGGCATTGTCTTGCTGAAATAAGCAGGGGCGTCCATGATAACGTTGCTTGGATGACAACATATGTTGCTCCAAAACCTGTATGGACCTTTCAGCATTAACGGTGCCTTCAGAGATGTGTAAGTTACCCATGCCTTGGGCAATAATACACCCCCATACCATCCCAGGTGCTGGCTTTTGAACTCTGCGCCTATAAAAATCCGGATGGTTATTTTCCTCTTTGTTCCGGAGGACACCACGCCCACAGTTTCCAAATATAATTTGAAATGTGGACTCGTCAGACCACAGAACACTTTTCCACTTTGCATCAGTCCATCTTAGATGATCTCGGGCTCAGCGAAGCCGGCGGCGTTCCTAGGTGTTGTTGGTAAATGGCTTTCGCTTTGCATAGTAGAGCTTTAACTTGCACTTACAGATGTAGCGACCAACTGTAGTTACTGACAGTGGTTTTATGAAGTGTTGCTGAGCCCATGTGGTGATATCCTTTACACACTGATGTCGGTTTTTGATGTTGTAGCGCCTGAGGGATCAAAGGTCCATAATATCATCGCTTACGTGCAGTGATTTCTCCAGATTCTCTGAACCTTTTGATGATTTTACGGACCGTAGATGCTTAAATCCCTAAATTCCCTGCAGTAGCTAGTTGAGAAATGTTGTTCTAAAACTGTTCGACAATTTGCTTACAAATTGGTGACCCTCGTCCCATCCTTGTTTGTGAATTACTTAACATTTCATGGAAGCTGCTTTTATACCCAATCATGGCACCCACCTGTTCCCAATTAACCTGCACACCTGTGGGATGTTCCATATAAGTGTTTGATGAGCATTTGTCCTATTGCCACCTTTCCCAACTTCTTTGTCACGTGTTGCTGGCATCAAATTCTAAAGTTAATGATTATTTGCAAAAAAAAAATGTTTAGCTGTTTTAACATCAAATATGTTGTCTTTGTAGCATATTCAACTGAATATGGGTTGAAAATGATTTGCAAATCATTGTATTCCGTTTATATTTACATCTAACACAATTTCCTAACTCATATGGAAACGGGGTTTGTAGAAAGATGGAGGTGGGAAGCTTTTAACCTTTAGCCACACAAACACAGTCGGTGTTTCCTTGTTTAAAATTCCCGAAGTTGAAGCTTAACTATGGATCAGAGCGGTCAAGCAAACACGGATCCCGACCAAATGTCAACCGGCAGTTTTCGGTGAAAAAATTGTGGTAATAAGTCCGTTCTTACCAGAGACATCAGCGGAGCTTCCGTCTTGCTGCACCTGCGTGACTTCCCTCAGAGACTCTGGCGTCAACACACCCGTGGCCACACCCCTCCGCTTTTCAGGTACTTTATAATCTCACTAAAAGACTAGTAACACAATAAGCAGATAAGGGATTTTCCAGAATTATCCTAGTAAATGTGTCTAACAACATCTGAATCGCTCTCACTGCCCTTGCCTTTTTTTTTTTTTGTAACTTTTTTTTCTCTTTTTTTTTCTAGTCCTTCACTCTAAATTTCTTCATCCACGAATCTTTCATCCTCGCTCAAATTAATTGGGAAATTGTCGCTTTCTCAGGCCGAATAGCTCTAGATGCTGCTGGCTATGATTGTAAACAATGTGAGGATGTGAGGAGCCCTACAACCCGTGACGTCACGCGTACATCGTCTGCTACTTCCGGTAAAGGCAAGGCTTTTATATTAGCGACCAAAAGTTGCCAACTTTATCGTCGATGTTCTCTACTAAATCCTTTCAGCAAAAATATGGCAATATCGCAAAATGATCAAGTATGACACATAGAATGGACCTGCTATCCCCGTTTAAATAAGAAAATCTTATTTCAGTAGGCCTTTAATATAATTGGATATTATGATTATTTGAAAGTTGGACTCCAACCTTGTTTACTTCCGTGATGACCTCCTTTGAGTTTCTCAACCAAAAATACCAAGTAGCTAAAATGCGTCAAACATGGAGAAGTGTGGAGAGAGCGTTTTGAATGTTTTCCATCATCGCAGGGGATTTATATCGGTGACATTTTGAGTTATGTGATACAATTGGACATTTTTTTTAAGAAAATCCACAAGGTTTAGGAGCAGGTTGTGTTATGTGTGTTGACTTTTTGTGTAATATATTCACTGCATGATTGGGAAAGGTTGTTTGTATTGGGTCATACTTAAAAATGCTGCGCTGAGTATACATTCAACGTGTGATTCATGGCCATTAACCCGGATTTTTCATGATGTTTACAAAATGGCAGCATCTACACCGTCGGATATTTGAAATTAAGTTGAAGGCATCTTGCGGGCCAGGTCCTTTACTAAACTTGTGACATCTCGCGGGTCAAACCTGAACTTGCCGGCGAGCTGTCGTTTTCAACACCCCGGTCTAATACGAAGAGGAGTGGTTGGATATTTTAACTTTACCTCCTGCAGCCGCTCTTTGTCTTTCAAAGCCCGGGCCAGGTCACGTTTGAGCTCCAGCACCTCGCTTGTCCGCTCTGCCATCTGCACCTAGACACACAGAAGAGCACGTCAATAACCATCTGAAAGTCCGTTTCGCTCCAGAGAGTTTTAGGTCAGCTTCAAGGAACCTAAAAGCAAACAATCCCAGATAAGAGGCGTTTAATTGTTGATCTGTTATTGATCTGGTGCCGCGGCCGGCGAGGGACAGGATGGCAGTAAATCAGAGAGAGCCAGCGGGAGAGTGCATGTCTGCTCCTCTCTCGTTTCATCCCATTACAAAGATTCCAAATCCCCTCGGCTTCTCGCTCTGCTTCATGTCTGTCTGAGCGCCCACTTTCCTGACTCTTTAAATTGTGCTTTTCTTTTGCGTTTCCCCCCCAAATTCTCTTTCATCTCCTTTGGTGCTCTCGCTCCCCTCTGAGGGATTTATGGCGCAGCATTAGAGGGTGAAGTTCAGGTGGGGAGTAGCGACTGTCTGTTTGTCTGTCTCGGGATGTAAACAGTCGTAAAGCATGGCTGGCTGCAGCGCTCTCCCCCCTGGGGGCCATTAGGAGCCGCACAGGACATGGGCCCTCCACTCAGACAGGAGGGCCCATCAAAGACGCCGACAAACGCACTCGCTTCCAAGTTGTTGATGGGTTCAAAGTTCGCTCATTTAACCCTGCCAGCTCCAGCGCAAAGGAGTTATTCCGTTCTCGCTAACTTCATTCAGCTAAAACAAGATGGTGCTGTACCTAATATTGTGGCCAAAAAGAGTATAATAATTCAGTGGGAGTCTCACTCGAAATCGCTCCTCCTCATTGGCCAGACGCTGTTTGAGAGTCTCGTTGATGGCGCATTGCTCTTTCCACTTCTCCTCCATCAGCGCCAGCTCCTCCTCCACCGAGTGGGTCTGCTCCCTCTCTGACGTCTCCGCCTCCTCCTCCTCCTCCTCCTCCTCCTCCTCCTCCTCTTGGGGCTGTCGCTCGCCCTCCACCTCCACCCAGCTCGTCATCCTTAGGCTGTCCTCACGCGTATCGTCGCGTTCTTTGCTCTCCTCTTCCTGGTTCACGTCTCGCTGGCTCTTCTTTTCCTCGCTCTCTGCGCTGCTTTGCGTACATTCACGGCTCTCAGGCTCGGCGCTGATTGTCCCGGCTGCGGCAATACTTCCTGCAAAAACACACACATAATACCTTTTTATTTTATTTTTTAATGAATATGAGTCAATTTAATATGATGGGTAAATATTTTGTCTGTGTCTTATACATTGAATTTTTCTACATACAACATACACATTCTATAGATACTTATCCAAAAAACCACACAAAAAGTGGAATAAAAGAGCAAACATGTTACTCCAAAAAACTACACAAAAAGTGGACTAAAAAAGCGAACGTCTAATTTAATAAGAAAATTTTGCATTTTTGACATGAGTAACACAAAGCTGCCATGCAGGCTGTTTTTAACTTTAAAACTGGCATTGCTGGAAAAATAATAAGAATTTACCTGTAGAATCAACGGATAGATCTGAAGTTGCTTTACAGCTTTAAGCGGTGAAAGTAAAAACAATATATATTGATATATGACTTTTTAAACACTTTTATGAGTGGGAGCCTTTTGGATCCCAGAAACATTTGAGTCAGAGTTTTTATAAATTGTCGTTGTTCAAGAATATGATGAATTAAAAGCAATGTTGTTATGATTTACCTATTTGAGGCTCCAATTACTTCACAAGTCTGTACTGTTCTGGGCAAGACCTTGACCAACTCCTAGAGACTGTAGAGATTGAACTCCACATACTAAAGCAATGGTTTGATGCCAATAAATTATCAATCAACCTAAATAAAACTAAATATATAATTTTTGGAAATAGGAAAAATAACATACAGCGCCATATAAGAATTGATGATATGGAGATAGAAAGGGTGTATTCAATAAATTTTTTGGGAATATATATAGATGATAAATTAAATTGGAAACTGTACATAAATATACTTAAGACAAAGATGGCAAAAAATATTGCTATGTTACATAAAATTAAAAACTCTGTGAATCAAAAGGCTCTTATCATGTTATATAATTCTTTCATACTCCCATATCTTAACTATTGTGTTGAAATCTGGGGAAACAATTACAAATCAAACATCAACTCTATATTTTTACTTCAAAAGAAAGCGATTAGAATTGTAACTTATGCGAATTATCATGACCATACCAATGCTCTGTTCATTAAATTAAAAACATTAAAACTGCACGATCTTGTTGACCTCAATACTACTATTGTGGCTTTTAAAGCTCATAACCACATGCTGCCTGGATGTTTACAAGTGAGATTTAAACCCAGAGAGAATCCCTATGACCTCAGAGGTTCAGCTTTCTTTCAGAAAGCAAAAATAAGAACAAGCTTAAAAAGTAGATGTGTTTCTGTTAGAGGAGTTCAACTGTGGAACAGCTTGGATGATTCCTTCAAATGTTCCAGTTCCATTCACACATTTAAAAAACACTTTAAGACCAATGTCTTGAAAAAATATATCACTCTTGAATTAACATTGTAGTTAATACTACGATTAATGTTAATTAAAAATTAAACATGAGATATAAATAATAATAGAAGTACAATTGTTTGTGTATATTGTATATATAATTAGTGCAAAGGTCTTATATGTACACAGGGATATTTCACATGCCTGTACTGTGTATAAAATTGAACTACGTTCATGTTGTTTATGATGTTGTTTATAATGTTGTTTAAAATGTGTATTTATAATATGTTGTGCAAAGGACTTTTTATAACTTTCGGAAGTTTATTTTGTACTTGAATTTGTTTATAGGGTTAGGCGCAATAAGTGTTTAACTTCAGCCTAAACCCTTTCGGTCTGTAACATTTTTCATTTTCAATCTATGAATGTACAACTTTTTATTTTCAATCTATGAATGTACAACTGTTTTTTTTGCTTTGTTGACCATTGACCGAAGAACAATAAACTTGAACATCAAATTTTACACTTTACATATCTTTTGGGGGTAAATAGTGCTTATTTTTTGTTTTTGTGATTAAAACAGGGTTTTGTGTCAGAAAAAAGGCATAAAACATTTTTAAATATGAAAACTCTGTCAATGGATAGATCTGAAGTTGATTTATAGATATTTAGCATTTAAAGTAAAAACCATTATATGTGGTTTGTTTTTAACACCAGAGTGACTGAGACTCTTTTGGGTCCCAGGGACCTTCAACATTCACTAAAATTTAGGGGAGCCCTGATTGTTACAATAAATATTGTCTTGTTTTTTTTAGTTCAGTTAGCGACCCTCAGACAAAAAAGTTTGGACACCCCTGCAGTAGCACTTTAACATATGAACTTAATTGGTTCTGTGACAAAGTTCTTAAGTCAAAACACTTGTATCTCAAATCAACTTCTCCTGATGTAAATTAACTGAAACCAATTTAATTACAGCACAGTCACACACACCAATCACAGCACATTGAACATGCCTTTGAAAAAGACAAACAAACTTATGGATAGGAAATATTGTACAAAAACAATACAAAAGAATGTAAAAAAACAAGTAGTTTTATGAAGTAATGTAATAATAACATACAGCAATTACTTTGGAGTGTGGAATTTTTTGAGCTGCTTCTCCGTCAAACACACCATATTTTCATGGATAAATATCTGCCATTTAAGTATTATTTTAACATTATGGATGGTGTTAGACTCGCAGTGCTACCCTCAAATTGCTTCTCCAAGTAACGCACTCTTGTGTTGATTTTAAAATGATTTTTTTCTTGATGAGGTGGTGACTTGTCCAGGGTGTACCCTGCCTTCCGCCCGATTGTAGCTGAGATAGGCGCCAGCGCCCCCTGCGACCCCGAAAGGGAATAAGCGGTAGAAAATGGATGGATGGATTCTAGGAATTTCATTCACTTCCTCTTCTCAGCACTGTCCTTGACACGCACTTTCTTCCTACCCATGGTTGGAAAGCAAAGTTATGTTGATCTCTAGCTATGAGCTAATGCTAGTGAGTGAGACCAGATCTTACAAAGTTCACTGTAGCATCCGCTACACCAACTAATGGCAGGATGCTTGTAAGTCATATTTTTGCTTGCAACTTCAAGCACAAAAATTAGCTGAGGGACATTACTTATCTCAAAACACTCTTAGATTGAGTTACCACCATACTTGCCAACCATCCCGGATTTTCCAGGAGACTCCCGAAAACCTCCCGGGACAAATTTTCTCCCGAAAATCTCCCGAAATTCAGGCGGAGCTGGAGGCCATTCCCCCTCCAGCTCCATGCGGACCTGACTCAGCAATGTTGTGACCCCCTTAAACAGGACAATACTGCCATCTACTGTACATAGAATAGAATAGAATGTACTTTATTGATCCCTGGGGGAAATTCAGCATCACAGTTCGCTCACAATCAACAATGATAATAATAAATAATATAATATATATAATATATTGTATATATAATATATGAATAATATAAATATATTCTACAATTAAGTGCAGTCAAGGAACATATGCATTAGGGAGTCTGTTGTGAAGCCCACAGTAAAGAGACGTAACTTCTTCACCTCACCTGGTTATTGACTCCAACCCAATATATTACACCATCGACGAGCAAAATGAAGAAATATGCTTGCAAGTTCCAAAACGAATGAAACAAGAATTTCAGTTTATCCAGGAGAATTCGAAGGGGAAGGGGTATGTTGCCTGTAAATTTTGTAGAACAGACTTCTCCATAAACACGATGACAGAACGGATATACTCAGTCAGCGAAGCACAAAGCGTCCGCAGTGCAGCATCGTTCACAACCCAGTATTATGGGCCAACTCGCAAAATGGAGACCTGATGGTGTAACTTATGCTGAGACAAAGATGGCTATGCTGATAGCTGGAAGCAACATCCCGTTCTCATTTGCGGATGTCTATAACAAATCCGTGAAGTATATGTTCCCGGATTCGGAGATCTTTCGCCAGTACGCAAATGGCAGAACAAAGGTTACTCAAATAGTGAAAGGTAAGTGTTTTTTTGTTTTTTTTAGTAACCAGCAGGCACAGTACAGTTAGTAGAACAACTGTGTTTTTATTACTGTGTATTTGATAGGTGCCGTCGGAAATTCAACTATTTATTTTATTTATATGTATAATAAAATAAACATATAGCTAGAATTCACTGAAAGTCAAGTATTTCATACATATAAATATATATTTATATGAAATATATATGAAATACTCGAGTTGGTGAATTATACTCCTCCCCTTTTAACCACGCCCCCCGCCCCAAACACGCCCCCCATCCACGCCTCCGCCCCACCCCCGACCCCGCCCCCCACCACCCTAAATCGGAGGTCTCAAGGTTGGCAAGTATGGGTACCACTGTATGTATATTTTTGCCTTGTGTATATCATACTACGATTCCCTGGAAAGGGATCCATAAAGTCTCATTATGATGAGTTGTAATTCAAGTGTACCTCCTGTGGGGGATTCTGGACTTGGGGTGAGTAACTCCAAGGCTGTCTCTGTGGACGCATTTCTCTTGTGCTCCTGCACGCATCAACAGAGAAAAAAATGTATGTTGCGTCTTTGCGGTTTCTCGGTCGTCACGTAATAGTCACTCACCGCCTGCGACTCGCCCGTGTTCAGTTTGGCCACCTGTCTGCGGAGCCGCTGGCACTCTCTGTACTTTTCCTTGTAGTGCTCGGCGGCCATGTGGAGGCGGAGCTTCAGCTCCTCCACTTCCCTATGCAGCTCGGCCTCTGCCTCCGACACGATGGCCTCGCCGCTGGTTTCCACACCCTGGAACAAGGCAATGTGTCACATACAGTTACGGGGTAGGGGGTATTCCCAGTGAAGACTCCAAGTGTGATTGTGTGAATATATATATATATATATTATATATATATATATATATATATATATATATATATATTATATATATACTGTATATATGTGTGTGTATAAATGTGTGTGTGTGTATATATATATATATGTGTGTGTGTGTATAAATGTATATATACATGTGTGTATATATATATGTATATGTGTGTGTATATATATATGTGTGTGTGTATATTTATATATGTATATATATATGTATATATGTTACAAAAAATAAATTATATATATATATTAGGGCTGCGAACCTTTGGGTGTCCCACGATTGGATTCAATATCGATTCTTGGGGTCACGATTGGATTCAAAATCTTTTTTTTTTTTTTTTCAATTCAACACGATTTTTTTTCCTGATTTAAAAGGATTCTCTATTCATTTAATACATAGGATTTCAGCAGGATCTACCCCAGTCTGCTGACATGCAAGCAGAGTAGTAGATTTTTGTAAAAAGCTTTCATAATTGTAAAGTACAATGTTTTATCAACTTATTGCAATAATATAAATTTGTTTTTACTATTAAACAAACCAAAAATATGACTTATTTTATCTTTGTGAAAACATTGGACACAGTGTGTTGCCAAGCTTATGAGATGCGATGCAAGTGTAAGCCACTGTAACACTATTGTTTTTTTGTTTTTTTTTGTAAATGTCTAATGATAATGTCAATGAGGGATTTTTAATCACTGCTATGCTGAAATTATAACTAATATTGATACTGTTGTTGATAATATACATTTTTGTTTCACTACTTTAGGTTTGTTCTGTGTCGTGTTTGTGTCTTCTCTCAATTGCTCTGTTCTTTTGCAGTTCTAAGTGTTGCTGGGTCAGGTTTGGTTTTGGAATTGGATTGCATTGTTATGGTATTGCTGTGTATTGTTATGTTGGATTGATAAAAAAAAAAAAAAAAAATTCCCGGTCAGGTTACAACGTTCCAGCCAAAAGAGTCAGTGTTTTATTTCACCTCCACTGTAGTCTACTTAGACAGGTTTACGATTAAATATGTAATTGGGGCCCGAAATCAGGTATAATTCTTACTTACTGAATATTTGTACGTGCTATCATATTGTAATCAAGCTAGCATTAGCGAATATGCTAAAACGTTTACGAGGGTCTGTGTTAGTATTATTAACTTACAATGGCATTCTTTTTAAACTGTTTCAGTTTTGTAAATTCACCAAAACGTCACTGTGTAGTTATTGAGTCTGTTTAGCTTATTGGAGGGCTAGTCCATGACAATGACTTCTGTTTTGTTTTATCAGCTGTTTTACTGCCGTGTTATAGGCACCGTTTGGAAACAATTAAGGTGTGTATATCTACAAAATATTTCTGTGTTAACAATTCATTTCACAATGTATATATCTGCGACTTACTAGTCTAACAAATTAGATTAGATAGATAGTACTTTATTTATTCCGTCAGGAGAGTTCCTTCAGGAAAATTACAATTTTCAGCACAATCCCATTCAAGATCAGACAAACATTACAGGGAGACAGAACAGGGGAAAACGATGTTTCCCCTAAAACTTAGTGGGTACGACTTATGTACCGGTGCATTCTGTGGTCCGGAAAATACAGTACTTTTCTTTGTAAAAAAAAAAAAAAAAAAAAATTCATACTTTGCATCAACAACGTAACACTTTCACTTCTCACTAGGTAAAACAAAATGGCCTTCTCTGTCCGCAATCCCAAAGGTGAATTGTAGAATCAATGCTCTATTGATCATTAATTTTTATTGTGGTCCTAACGTCCAAGTCAACATAGTCAGTATTGATTACAGTAACTCAGGTCAGCTGTTCTGGAACCCGACACTCCACAGTTTCCTGACTCCCATCTTAATGTAAGTCAACTCAGACTTCAAGTTTGAATTCCGAGTTTGTTCAACCTCCTACCTGGAATACCGCTTAGTTCGTCTTTGCTATACTAACAAATAGGGTTGTGAACGATAAACCGATGCGACCAAGTATTCGATTCAACAAGTGAGCGATTAGGCTGCATCGGTAGCAGACTCCTCAATCGATGCAAATAATCCATGAATTCCTAGCTGTATCGGTTATAGAGTCATGGATCGGTTATCGTGATCGGTTATCGGTTATCGCGAGACTTTGCATGGGTTGGCTAGATTACAGCGCCAGCGTCACTAAAACAACGCGAGAGCTGAAGCTACTCGCCAAACGCGGTAGCCGCCTAGCTGGTAATAGCAGGAGTGATAAACAAGGGACAACACGGAAAATGAAGGAGGAGGAGAACAAAAGCGTCAGTCTGACCGAAGGTGATAATGGACCGAGAAAGATTTTCAACGCATCAGGGAGACAGAAATCCAAAGTGTTGAAAGTTTTTGGGTTTTATAAGAAGGAAGGGAAGCTCGACAGAAGCCATGCTATTTATAAATTGTGTTGAGCATCGTTGACGTACACTGACAGCACTACAAATCTCGACCAGCATGCAAAGAGGAAACACGGCCAAGAGTACGGTGAGTTAAAACCCCGTGCCACATTTTGAGATGTGTTATAGGTGTGTAACTTGTTTACATTGTAATGTTGCACCTTTGTTACCTACCTCTAGTGTTCAAAACACTATATGCTCAGGTTGAAATATTGAATCTTTGTTACCTACCTCTAGTGTTCAAAACTATGCTCAGGCTGAAATATTGTTGTTACTATTCTGTGCTACTTTTACCTCTGGAGTTCCCATCATACAATTCAGCCAGACTTGTTTTGGTCCATGTCTAAAAATAAATACATTAACATGTGATTTTGTTGTTCTGTTATTTTTCCAGTGCCATAAAGCCACAATGCTAGGGGATTCGGAATCTTGAATATTAACCGTCAAATCGAATCGTATCGTTCATAATCGAATCGAATCAGTCTGTAATAAAAGGATATTGTTTTTGAATCGAATCGTAACCTGTGTATCTAGATGCATATCGAATCGTTTATCAGAGATAGATGTGCAACCCTACTAACAAACAACATACTCAAGACACTGCTTGGGTGAATTGATGTGGAAATAACGAAAGTGTAATAAATGAAGTTGGTTGCTGACCACTTCTTTGTGCGCAGTGCTCCTCATGCGGTCCAACTGGCTCTCCATGCGTTGACACTCGGCCTGAGCGTCGGCCAGGCTGGCGCGGAGCTTGTCGACTTCTAAGCGGGCGTGGTACAGCTCCGTCATAGAGTGGTCTCGGGAGCTGGCCGAGTCGCGGAGCTCCGAGACCAGCAAGGACGCCTGCTGCCGGGACGCGGCGAGCTGCTCCTCGGCCTGACGGAGCTGCTCACGCACACGCGCCAGTTCAGCCTAGAGGATTTAGTACGTTTTGTGTTGTTTCGTTATCTTCGCCTTTGCTGGAACATCAATAAATGAATACCTTATCAGCTTGGAGTGTCATCAGCTCTTTCTCCAGACTGTCCCGCTGAGCCACATAACACCTGAGCCTCTCCAGCTCCTCTTGGAACTGAGCGATGGTCACCTCTCGGTTCAGCTCCACCGCCTTCAGCATCTGCAGCTCGGCACTCAGCTTGGTGTTCTCCAGCTCTGTGTTGCGCATGTGGGCCTGCACACACGTGCAAAGGTCAGGAGAACGGTTCTTTGCAGGTCCACAAGTGAATTTGGATCACCTTGTAGAGGTCCTGCTCATCCTTCTCTGTCTTCAGCTGGAGCTTCATGCTGTCGCGTTCTGCTGCCAGCTTCTTCAGACGGTCACGCATACTTGAACGCAAAAGAGAAGATCACACAACTTATTGTGAACATGAAAACAATAATATCTTAGAATTACAACCCTGTTTTCCAATGAAGGATTCATGCGTCTGGAAGGCACTGAGGAAAGTTCCCTGCAACAGTTCCTCACCCGAATGAGAGGAGGATGGATGGTCACATGCCCTCTTACTCACCAGTCCAGCTCAGTCTCCTTCTGCAGGCTTCTCTGAGTGACTCCCAGCAGGTCCCCCTCCAGCTGGCGGACTCGATCCGCGGCCTCCGTCAGCCTCCTCCTCACCTCCTCCCGCTCCTCGGACAGGGACTGTGAGGAGCGCAGCAGCTCCTGAGGACATGGATGGGAGATACAGCCCAATTGTGACAAATATATTTAGGACATGAATCAGCAGCAGCATCAAAATTGGTGCTAGGACAGTAAATGATAATAAGAAATTAGGGCTGGGCGATATGGACGAAAAAGTATATCTCGATATATTTTTACTTAAACTCGATATTCAATGTATATCTCGGTATATTTTTCAGTGAAAGTATACATATAAAGATATTCAGTCAAATTGAAGTGAATGACAACTCTACTGTGAACAGTCAGTGGCACTTTTATTAGTTGGCCTAATAATAATGAGCTTATTAATTAGCTTTTATTAGTCAAGATGGGTATCAACAGCAGAGAAAAGAAACTGTTTAAGTAGTACAGAATTACATAACATAAATAAAATGAAAAATATTCTTTCTACGTAAAAAAAAATAACATAACTGTGCAAATACTACAAAATGTATCAAACTCAGATAAAAATACATAAATACAATTTTAAAATATTCTTTCGACGCAAAAAAAATAACATAACTGTGTAAATAATACAAAATGTATTAAACTCAGATAAAAATACATTTGCAGGCAGTCAGGCACTTTGTGATTTCCCTTC
Source organism: Nerophis ophidion (assembly GCF_033978795.1). Lineage (NCBI taxonomy): Eukaryota > Metazoa > Chordata > Actinopteri > Syngnathiformes > Syngnathidae > Nerophis > Nerophis ophidion. Next base: position 29,221,417 of record NC_084631.1, on the reverse strand, counting down.
CTGGGTCGATGACTCGCCCTATCTTGCCTCTGATTGGTCTGTCCCTAACCACTCGTGACTCATCATAGTAAACAACCAACCAATCATGGATGTTCTTATACTTGCAAGAACGTCTTGGAAGGAGGAAGGGGAGGGGTTTAGTAGCCCATGGAAGGAGAGTGGGGGAGAACAAGGAACACAACAAAAAGGTGGCGTTTGGTAATTTTAACGTGAAATAAATTATATCCATATTACGACATTTTCTTCAATCGTATCTCGTTTAAAAATGTCTTAATACAACTTAAAAACTTGATATATATCTCCCGGCTCTATAAGAAATAATACAATTAACAGCAGGTCTTACAATCCACGCCTGGTCAAAAAACGTTGCCATTTACACCTGTGGCTGTAGGCAAACTCCTTTACATTACATAACAAGGCAGTAGCTGCATTTATTTTGAAATGTTTGCATGTGTTACACTTGCCGTACTCCTATCTACATATGAGCTCCTGTGTGGTATTATATGCTGACTCAGCAGTTTGCTCCCTTACGGTGTCACTACTGTGGTGAAAAAAATGCTCGTTAACTACATCCACTTATTTATTTTGAGATTTACTTCTGCCCGAATGCAGCTGAGATAGGTTGCAGCACCCCCCACGACCCGAAAGGGACAAGCGGTAGAAAATGAAAATGTTAAACACATTATACTACACCTGGTCTGCCAAAGGATAAGAAGACGGAGCAACAGGGGGATCAATGTTGCCAACTTGGCCACTTTCTCGTTATATTTAGCGAGAAATAAGAGTCCTCGGAAACTCCTTTTCAAAAAAGCAACAAATCTAATTGAGACTAAGGACAAGCGATATGGCCTAAAATCTATATTGCAGCATCCTGCAGTAAGGATATATATCAACATTTGTATGTCAATGAAAATATAACCATTTCAAAACTGGCTACAAAGCCTCCTAATATAGCTGTTGATGTGTGCAGTAATGTATGGTGTCATTTCTGGCAGTATTATTTTCTCAAAAGTATTGTAATCTACGTGTAGTGTTACAGTAGTTACTGGGGAAGTATCACTCATATCAATGCTGATACTGATACGGCCATTGTTCAAGATCGTGGGTGTCAAATTTGGCCCGCTGTGTATTTTCATTTGGCCCTTGAGGCAATATCAAATTAACATTAGAGCTGGCCCGCCGGTATTATACAGCGGCGGTGTCGCTCTTACACCGCATTCACCACTAATACTCATACTTGCTAAACCACCCCGCCCATTTTCCAAGGAGACTCCCAAATTTCAGTGCCCCTCACGAAAATCACAGGGGGCAACCATTCTACCAAATTTCTCCCGATTCCCACCTGGACAATAATATTGGGGGCGTGCCTTAAAGACACTGCCTCAAGCGTCCTCTAAAACCTTTCGTCACGTCCGCTTTTCCTACCTAGAAACAGTGTGCCGGCCTAGTCACATGATATATGTGGCTTTTACACACACACACGCTAATATAATGCAAGTTTGGTCAACAGCCATACAGGTCACACTGAGGGTGGCCGTATAAACAACTTTAAGACTGTTACAAACATGCGCCACATAAATGTGAACCAACACTAAAGGAGAATGACAAGCACATTTCGGGAGAACATCCGCACTATAACACAACATAAACACAACAGAACAAAGACACAGAACCCCTTGCAGTACTACCTCTTCCTGGACGCTACAATATAAACATTTATTATTAGCCTGTGGGAAAAGTTTATTTTTACATTTACCTGAGAAGGCTGCAAATAGAAAAGAGGCATTCAATTTCTATTTAAATTTGATTTGATATGCCATTGCTATTTTTTAATTATTAGTATTATTTGAAACTCGATTTTGCATGTCACTATAAAGTTATATAAGTCTCGCTTGTTCAATATTCAATGCAAAACTTGTTTGGGTCCCTATTAAAAGGTTAATTTGTTCAACCTTGGCCCGCGGCTTTGTTCGGTTTAAAATTTTGGCCCACTCTGTATCTGAGTTCGACACCCCTGTTCAAGATCATTGAATTATTAAATTTTTGATCTCAATTATAATCAGACAAAAACACAGGGCAGTTGATTGTGTCATTTCTGGCTGTATTATTTTGTCAAACCTATTGTAATGTACGTGTAGTGTTACAGTAGTTACTGGGGAAGTATCGGTCATATCAATGCTGATACTGATACGGCCATTGTTCAAGATCATTGAATTATTTAATTTTTTTTTATCTCAATTATAATCAGACAAAAACACAGGATGGCAGTGTAACAATATAAATTAAATTGCTCTTGAAGCCCTCCTGTGTCCAGGAACCAATTGGTGTGTTTGTCAACAATAAGCAGAGGTGGGTAGAGTAGCCAGAAATTGTACTCAAGTAAGAGTACTGTTACTTTAGAGATTTATTACTCAAGTAAAAGTAAGGAGTAGTCACCAACAATTAGTCAATTAGTTAATAAAAAAAACAAAACAACAAATTGGAATGATGGAACAGAGAAAAAATTCTAATTTGATAATGAAAAACAAAAGACAAATAAATGGGTGGACGAATCCTCCTGACTAGCTGCAATTGAATAATAAAAAATATAAATGATGAATAATTTGATGATGAAAAAAAGATAAAGCATAATTTTAATAAATGATATGCAATTAACTTTTCTTAATAGTGTTTTATAATATTATCCATCCTTCTTTTTATTCATCCAATCTTTTTTTTTCTTTTTCATTATCCAATTGAAATTTTTTCTCTTCAATTATTCCAATTTGTTGTACTTATTGGTACTTTTTTAAATTTTTTCTTAACTAATTGACTATTTGTTGGTCAGACCGAGGAGAGCTGATTGGTCAACACTCACAATGATTAATTATTCATGTTCCTATTCCCACCCATCCCAGCCAGGTATTACCGATGGTCCACTTACCAACTTTAGCCTCAGCACACAGGAGGAGCTAACCCCCGATGTTACCCTTAGACTTTTGGACTATAGACTATTTGTTATTATTATTACCCATACTTACCTTTTTAACCTTAAGTTAATTAACCAGCTACCACTTAGCTTTACTTTGTGTGGGGGATGTGATACACCCCACATTGTCCGGCGTCCCCACTCCTGCATTCTTTGACTTGGCAAGCCGATCGACCTGACTGGGATTGAACCCAGGACCCTTTGATTGGGAGTTAGCTGTTTAACCATTCAGCTATTCTTGGTCTTCATATAGACAGATTTCGGGCCCTAATGACATATTCAATTGATAACCTGTCTCAGTAAACTATGATACAAAACAATAGCTTTCCTAGTTACCAATCAATTTGCCTGGGATTTGAACCCAGTGCCCTTTGATTGGGAACTAGCAGCTTTAACCATTGAGCGATCCTTGGTCTTCTTTAAATAAGATTTCGGGCCCCAATGAAATATTTAATCGCGAACCTGTCTCAGTGAGCTATAATATAAAACATTTACACTTGCTGCTGGAGTTTTCAGCGTTACCAGTGAACCTGGCAGGGATTTGATCCTTGCACTCTTTGACTGTGAGCTAGCTACTGTAACCACTCAGCTATCCTTAGTCTTCTTGGAGGAAGATTTCGGGCCCCAATAACATATTTAATTGAGTACCTGTCTCACTACTGAAAAAGAAACACTGAGTCCTTACTGAGATTTGAACCCAGTTCCCCTTGCTTGATGGTCAACAGTGTTAACCACTCAGCTGTCCTGGGTCTTATTAGGCTGTGAATTCGGGGCCCTAATGAAAAATGTAATCAAGGACTTCTTTCTCCCTCATTTGACCAAAACTAATGGAGAGGAAGTACTAGCAGACATTCCATGCAGTGTAGACCGACATAAATCCCACCCAAAGTTAAATTGCTCTCACTACTGAAGTTTGGACAAGTGTAGCCTACCTTGGCAATACATGCCACTACATTGGAGACTCGAATATGAAGTCAATCTCCCTTACCACCATGCCACTAGAGGAAAGACATTCAGCATCCAACATTGCAGAATGGTTGGAATAGGTAGTAGCCAGGTTTGAAATTTCCCTTAGCAAAATTATTGCAATTGTGCAGGACAATGGTGCACTTTATAAAAAAAAAAAAAAACATTTTTGTAACACTTGCCTTGTTTTATTTGGCAAGTCGAAAGGACATGGTGCCAGTATGCTGTTTTTTTAAATAATGTATTGGAAATGTTAGAAATGTAGTTTGTCTCATTTATCCAATTATTACTCGATTAATCGAAGTAATAATCCACAGATTAATCGATTATCAAATTAATCGTTAGTTGCAGCCCCAATATATATATGTGTATATATGTGTATATATATATATATATATATATATATATATATATATATATATATATGTATACAGAGGTGGGTAGAGTAGCCAGAAATTGTACTCAAGTAAGAGTACTGTTACTTTAGAGATTTATTACTCAAGTAAAAGTAAGGAGTAGTCATCCAAATATTTACTTGAGTAAAAGTAAAAAGTATGTTGTGAAAAAACTACTCAAGTACTGAGTAACTGATGAGTAACCTGTTCGTTTAATAATTACGGCAACTAATAATGCACAAAAACATAAAAATAGCAATGAGCAAATTCATAGCCAGGAATATCTCTTAAGCAACTAAAAAAATAATATCTATTAAATAATAATACATTAAAATAAAAAAATTAAGGCAAATTGAGCCACAATAATTTAACAGCACCATAGGCTCAGTAGGCATTTATTGATTGATTTGTTGAAACTTGTATTAGTAGATTGCACAGTACAGTACATATTCCCTATAATTGACCACTAAATGGTAACACACCAATAAGTTTTTCAACGTTAATCAATTACTTAATAAATTACCAAGTTGAGGTGATCTACCTCATATATACATACACACACATATCATATATATATATATATATATATATATATATATATATATATATATATATAATTTATAGTTTTTTATTTTGCCGTTTTTGTTGAAATGTTAAAGGTGTTTTAACGAATATACTAGCATGTTTGACATATAGATTCCTATCTTTCATGAAGACAAGAATATAAGTTGGTGTATTACCTGATTCTGATGACTTGCATTGATTGGAATTTTCAAATGGAGGAGAAAAAAAGTTCCTCTTTTCTGTCTAATACCACATGAAAGTCATTGGTTTTTGGCATCTTATTTGTCCAGCTTCCATATTCGTTTTTATACACTTAACAAGAAATACGTTGGCGGCAAACTCCGTAACTTGCTCGCTTGTTTGCGCTGGCTTTCGGAGACTCTTATTTTGTTAGCGCAGGGGCGATGGAGCGGCGCTTTTATTGTGAAGACAGGAACTGTGCGATCAGTCTTTAGGCTTGTGACGGGAAGTACGGTTGAAATAAAAAGTGTCTTTTTTCCTTTACACTTTTAATTGATTGATTGAAACTTTTATTAGTAGATTGCACAGTACAGTACATATTCTGCACAGTTGACCACTAAATGGTAACACCCCAATAGGTTTTTCAACTTTTTTAGGTCGGATTCGACGTGTGATGGTCACGTGACCACCTGGTTTTGTTTGATTGGTCCAACGTCACCAGTGACTGCATTTGATTGGTGAAACGCAGGCATGCGTAGTTCCTACTTTGAATGCGTGTCTGACAAAATCAAAACAAACAAAACGTGCATTAACAGATCGATAAAAAAAAAGTAGCGAGTAACGAGCTGATTGTAGATAAATGGAGCGGAGTAAAAGTAGCGTTTCTTCTTTATAAATATACTCAAGTAAAAGTAAAAGTATGTTGCATAAAAACTACTCTTAGAAGTACAATTTATCCCAAAAGTTACTCAAGTAGATGTAACGGAGTAAATGTAGCGCGTTACTACCCACCTCTGACAATAAGGCAAAAATATTTTTTGATAATAAATAAGTAGTGTCGACCATATACGGGTGAAAGTCAAAAAATTTGAATGATTGTGATGATCCGTGGTCCAAATCATGTTTTTGTTTTGTTCTGTTAGTTTAAGACTCCATTAGTTCCTGTTTATGTGCACCCTTGTTTTTTTTAGTTACCATGGCGACTTAAGATTTTTACCTGCCTCTGGTGTTCGGGACACGCACCTGTTTCCAATCAAGAGACATGATTCAAGCCCACCTTTGCCAGTCAGTCGTGCTGACGTCAATATTGGTTTCATGCCACAGTTTCATGTTGTGCTATGCCATAGTTACGTTAGTTGTTTCATGCAATGTTAAGTCTTGTTTGTTCTATGTCCATAGTTCATGCTAAGTGTTAGCGTCTATGTTTCCTGCATTTAGTTTTTTGGTTCTTTAGCCACTCGTGCGAAAAACAAGCTTTCCTTTTGTTTTAGTTCCTGTCTTTTGTGATGTGTAGGATTAACTAATTAATAAATATGTTCCTACCTTCAAGTCCTGTCCGTAATAGTCCGTTTGCATCCTGGGAGAACAAACCTCGCAGCAAGCTGAGTGATAATGATTATTGTAAGAAGCACAGTTTATTTGCTGCCATGGAGGCGATGATTACTGACTTAGAAGTGGCTTTGCTCTGTGGAAGGACATCAACTGCTAGCAATTGCGTTGAGGACGCGTCTGTTTGCTTGTCGCTGTCATATTTGCTGGACACATCTTCAATGTGTCATCAACATGCTTTATCACGCTATAACCTCAGTATTAAAAGCTCTTTCGTAGGCCTAATGTATATCATTTGTATTGTACATCGTGCAACTCTAGTGGAGAGTTTGAAATTAAAGCACATATTGCTCTTCTCAACGAGCAGCAGGTGCTGTTATGAGCCTCTCTCTTGTCTAAACTCACTATTTGTAGTTTTAAATATAGATTTTTATTTGCTTTACAAGTTTTTTTACTCCTTATGTGCAAGTGTGCCATTATATATTTTGAAAGAGCTATTTATTCTGTGTTTCACCTGCTCAGCCTTCTTTCACACCTTAATCGCCCATGGACCATTCAAGTGGCTTTTCTAGGCCGGGGATGAACTATATTTGTACGTGTGATTGCTGGAGCATTTTGAGAGAAAGTTATGTTCTAGTTCGACATGAATAGCAGCAGCGGTATGTTGCAAGGGAATGCAGGAAGAACATATGTCAAGTGGCTCGTACTGTGTGACAGATGATGTAATGTCAGTTTTTCTTCACGTGGTGCGCCCTCTGAGGAAGTGACTTGTTTGAACCTGTGGCTAATCAGTACCAAAGGACAGTAAATCAAGCGTGGCTAATATCGCTTTTCACAGAACAACATCTTTGCACAGCCTCCAGTCTATTGCCAGCACACACACACACACACACACACACACACACACACACACACACACACACCCAGATACTTCTGCACTTTTTAAGGACATGTGGGGACGGTGGCGCCTCAAGAGGACATGCGCACAGTGAAAGCCCCAAGGCCACGTCTCTCTAGGGCTTGTGAACATCATTGGATGATTTCTTTATGGCAGCTGGTTGGGAAGCACTTTAGCAGTACATAAAGACCTTATAAAAAGTACCGTCATAAAATTAGCAGCTGCAAAAAATGTACTAAGGTTCTCATGTAAAACTCATAAAGGATATTTTCATCAGGCGTGACAACTTTCGTAACAGAAGTCGCATACACAAGTGATATAGGGACATACACACCGTCAGGGCAGCTGAATTAAAAAGCAATGAGCATGTTTTTCCCTGTAATTTATGGCCATTTTTACCCATTGTAAAAATAAAAAAATAAAAGAGTAAAGAGAAAGTCTAACTCAAAGAATCCTGCTCTGACTTTGGGCCCGCAACGGCGAGGGCCACTAGAGGGCGATAGCACACAAGTATCAAAGTTGATAACATGATGAACGTCATACGCCTGTTAGACAATTAGCAGTTAATAAACAATAGTAATAATTTCACTACTTCTACCAATAGGTACTCTCCACATTTTGAATCTCAGTCTTTACCGATTTGAAAAAAAAACTACATTTAAAAAAATCATGAGTTTTAGTAATACATCCATCCATCCATTTTCTGCCGCTTATTCCCTTTTGGGGTCGCGGGGGCCGCTGGCGCCTATCTCAGCTACAATCGGGCGGAAGGCGGGGTACACCCTGGACAAGTCGCTACCTCATCGCAGGGCCAACACAGATAGACAGACAACATTCACACTCACATTCAAACACTATTATTCACATATTAAATCTCTACCCAGGAGAAAAAAAACAAATATAAAAATTAGTAGTTCTACTGATAACTGTTATTTACATTTTGAATATCATTCTTTACCCAGTAGAAAAAAAAACACATCCAAAAATCACTAGTTCTGCTAATAAATATTCTCTACATTTTAAATCGCAGTCTTTAACCGTTAGTAAAATTCATAAGTTTTACTAATAAATAATTCACTTTTTGAATATCTACCCAGTAGAAAAAAACTGATTAAAAAAATCACTAGTCATACTGATAAACATTCAACACATTTTAAATCTCATTCTTTACTCAGTAAAAAATAAATCAGTAGTTCAACTACCCATGATAACGTTTCTCCATATTGTAAACCTTATTAGTAGAAAATAACTTAGAAAAATTACAATTTCTACTAATAAATATTCCCCACATTTTAAATCTTATCGAGTAGAAAGAACAAAATAAAAAAAAATTACCATTTTTATTAAAAACTTGCTTTTACATCTTAAATTATTATGCAGTGCAAAAAATTGTTTAAAAACATAAATATCCACCACATTTTTAATCTCAGTTTTTACCCAGTATAATTTTTCTTAAAGAATTCACTAGTCAAAATATTTTCAAAATTTTAATTCTTATTTAAAAAAACTCACTAGTTATATTAATATTCTCTACATTTTAAATCCAATTATATACCCAGTACAAAAGTAACAAATACATCTTTACCCAATAGAAAAATATTAATAAAAGAAAATCCCTAGTTTTACTAAAATGTTCCTAATATTTAAAGCATTTACTAGTTTTACTAATATTCAATATATTTTAAATCTCAGTCTTTACCCAGTAGGAAAACAATATATATATTAAAAGATTTATTTAGTTCTACTAATATTCTCTATAATCTCAGTCTTTACAAAGTAGAAAAATAAAAATAAAAAGAATCACTAGTTCTACATTTTAAATCTCAGTCTTTACACAGTAGAAGAAAAAAAAGTACATCTAAAAAAATCACTAGTTCTCCTAATATTCTCTACATTTTAAATTTCAGTAAATACCTTGTGGAAAAAAACTACATTAAAAAATCACTAGCGGCAGAAATGGATGGATGGATAGTTCTACTAGTATTCTCTACATTTTAAATCTGTCTTTACCCAGTCAATGAAAACTACATTAAAAAAAATAGTTTTACCAATAAATATTCTCCACATTTAAAATCCCAGTCTTTACCCAATAGAAAAACTGAAAAAATGAATAGTTTTTCCAATAACTTTTATCTACATTTTAAATATCAATATTTACCCCGTAGAAAAAAACTAAATAAAAAAATCACTACTTCTACTAATAAACAAACATTCAACATATTTTAAATCTCATTCTTTACCTAGTAGAACATAAATCACTAGTTCAACTACCAATATTAACTTTTCTCCATATTGAAACAATTATTTACACAATAGATGAATACTTGATCAAATAAAACATTTTAATTATTCTCCACATTTTAAATTTTACCCAGTAAAAAAGACATACAAATACATTATTAATTCTACTAATAAGTTTCTTTAAAACTTAAATTACATTTTTTATGCAGTACAAAAATAATCCAAAAAAATAACAAGTTCTAAAAAAAATTCTCCACATTTTTGGATCTCAATTTTACCCAGTAGAAAAAAAATGTTTAAAGAATTCACTAGTTCTACTATTAGTCTCTACATTTTAAATCTCAGTCTTTACCCAGTAGAAAAAAACTACATTAAAAACTCACAAGTTCTACCATTAAATATTCTCCACATTTTAAATCTTTACCCAAAAGAAAAAAAACATAAAAAAGTAATAGTTATTCTAATAACTTTTATCTACATTTTAAATATCATTATGTACCCAGTATAAAAACTAAATACAATAAATCACTAGTTATACTAACAAACATTCAAAACATCTTAAATCTCATTCTTTACTCAGTAGAAAATACATCACTGGTTAAACTACCCGTAATACCCTTTCTCCCTATTTTAAACCAAATTTTTTACAAAGTAGAGAAAACACGATTAAAAAAAAAAATCACAATTTCTACTAATATTCTCCACATTTTAAATATCCCCCAGTAAAAAAATAAATAAATAAAAACAAAGTACTAGTAAAACTAATAACTTTTCTTTATATCTTAAATTTATTTTTTTAGGCAGTGCAAAGAAATAATAAAGATAACCAGTTCTAATAAATATTCTCCACATTTTTGAATCTCGGTTTTTACCTAGTAAAAAAACCCCTAAATTTAAAGATTTCACTAGTTGTACTATTTTCTACATTTTAAATCTCAGTCTTTACCCAATAGAAAAAAAAAAAAAAACTATTTTTACTAATATTCTCCACATTTTAAATATAAGTATTTACCCAGTAGAAAAAAACCCTAATAGTTACCCAATAAAAAAAATATATAAAAGAAAAACACTAGTTTCACTAATATTCTCCACATTTTAAGTCAGTCCTTACTTAGCAAAAAAACCTAAATATAAAATATCCAATAAATATTATAATATTTTATAAATTTGATAAAATGTTTCCCCTACTTTCAACACCTGTTTTGATATCTTTTTTTTTTTTTTTTACAGTACACATGAGATCTTTGTTATGTTTTAAATCAGTTACTTTTTTCTTTGACCTGCATTAAATATTTTAGCACATTTTCCACCTTGGCTCTTGATCATAGCTTGAACCGAAGGTAAAACTGACACATCCATCCATCCATTTTCTACTACTTGTCCCTCTCGGGGCCGCAGGGGGTGCTTGAGCCTAGCCCAGCTGCACTGGGGCGGAAGACGGCGTACACCCTGGATAAGTAACTGACATACAGAAGGAAATGAATAGTCAGAAAGCTGTTGCGTGACTGAGAGGTGTTTGTCCCTTGCTCTGGGCAGGGCTTGTTTTTTAGGCAGGCGGGTTAGTGGACTACCCTCCTCTCATTCCACACAGCGCCTAAAAGTGTTTGTAGGGGGGTGCCATAACGAGTGTGCGTGCGTGCGCATTACAGGAGGCCAGCGGTGTAGGACCCGGTTGCGTGTTTGACGTCATGTTTGTTCACTCTGTGGTTGCGATGGCATCGGCCCTGACGCCAGATGCCCGGGAAAACAGGAGTCGCAATTTCGTTCTGACCCACTGAGTCAGCTCGTTAAAGCAGGGGAGACAAAGACTGGCGTGCACGCGCACACACACATAAAGTTAAACAGTCGCACACACACATGCTGCAGCTGCTTGTGTGTCTCTTAGCATGGATGCAGATTTATTAAAGCAGATCCTTTGAAGCACTCAGACCTGTGATCAGTGGTGAGGAACCGACTCCAGCTGCATGTGTCTGTCTATGTACACACTCACACACCTGAAAGCACACCTTCCATCTAACTTGTGGAGTGTTATGTCTGCGTTCTCCAGTGTCCAACCTGGTTGTGTGTGCGCAGCAGGCAGCATGTCTCCCTTTCCTGCTCTCGCTCCCGGGCCAGTCGCTTCTGCTCGTCCTGCAGCTGCTGTTTTTCCTCCTGGAGGACCCCCATGGCTTCAAGCAGCTCCCTGCGCTCCTGCTGGGCCTCCTCCACACGCTGCCGAGCAGGAAGCGGCGCAGGAAATTAGCGAGATGCAACACATGTGGACTGTATGGTTGACTGTGTGATTGCGTGATGTCTACCTCCAGCAGGCCGGTCTTGGTGGTGACCACCAGTATATCCGAGTTGCTGTCGTCCTCTGTGACGGTCAGCAGCTCGTCAGTGGGCGTTGCTGACCTGAACTGGAAGGGAGTGCTGGCCCCTCTGATGTCGCCAGCATGAGTGACGTAGCAGAACTGGTAGAACTCCCCGTCGGACTTGGGAACATAGTAACCTATTAAGACAAAAGAAGGGATCTATTGTGTTCATCAACAGATAGCATATCTTGCTAGACTACACAGTGTTCATACTTAATCTTCCTTTCAACCCAAACCAATAAAAATTAAAATAGAACATTATTGTCGCAAAAACTATGTCATTTTAGTCGTAGCATCTTCTTCCTTCCATTTTTGTTTTTGTTTGCCTTGCAACCCAAACCAATAAAAAAGAAAATAGAAGCGTTATTGTCAAAAAAACTATGTCATTCCGGTGGTAGCATCTTCTTCCTTCCATTTTTTTTTTTGCCTTGCACTTTGTAGACGGTCCCTGCACACTTGTTACTATCAATTATGAATAATTCCAAGTTCAATTCTGTCCATACTTTGACCACATTTTGCCCTTATGAATACTTTATTTATCCACAGGGATCAATAAAGTACTTTCTATTCTAATCTATTCTATTCTATTATTTCAAATAGCTTGCCTGCTTCTCCGAGATGGACGGGTTAAGTGTGGCTTCAAATCCCATTTACTGATTGGCGACACACCACAGTATGCTCTCATTTTTTCACTCACCATTCCCAGCCTAGTAAAAACAGTTTGCAGTGTTCGTGCGTGTGTGTGTGTGTGTGTGTGTTTGTGGCTGTGTGTGTACGTGTGGTTCCAGAGGTGCTTAGGGTCCCAGGCCGACATTTGCGGTTACGTTTTCTTATTAAAAAGTACTGCTTTTTGCTTTATGTGTCATAAAATTGAGGGGTTACTTTGGAAAAGGTTTAAATCAGTGTGTGTGTGCGTTCGACTTGGGTACCTTGAAACACCACCGTCCTGTGCACACTACTTCCTGGTTCATAGTTTTCAGGCATAGGAGACCACAGGAAGGTGTAGTAATCTCTGGCTGTACTCCAGCCCACCTGAGGACACACCACATGCAAGAAAATGTAAGAAAAATACGCAACCATTCATACATGGTATGTACAGGCCAATCTTCAAATCATTGGTCAATGTCATTAAGATTCATGCAATAATCACCAAGTAATTGTGGAAAATTAACAAAAAAGGATCACATCTGGATCAGCACCAAAATATTTGATTTACACTTTGTGGAATTTGGTCTTTTCTGAATGATCTGCGTGAAAATAAAAAAAAAAACAGCAAGGAAAACATCACCTCTGTCAAGACAAAGGAAATATAGGTCAATAGCATTAATATTAATGAAACAATAAATAAATCATCCCAAATAAATAAATAAAAAATCATATCTGGATCAGCGCCAATTTTTTTTATTTCAAACTCTTGTGGATACTAGTCTTCTCTGAATAATCGTATTCCAAATAAATCAATAACAAGGAAAGTAACCATCATCTCTGCAAACACAATCAGGGAAAGATTGGTCAATGTTATCAATATTCGTGCAATAATCACCATGTAATTGTGAAAAAACACCCAAAAAAAGATCAAATCTGTATCAGCACCAACATTTTTTTTACACTTTTAATGGAAATGAATTTAGTCTTTTCTGAATACTCTTCATGCAAATAAACAAACTGCAAATAAACTAATCAGCACCTTTGCCAACACAATGAGGAAAAGATTGGTCAATAAAAATATTAATTCAATAATGACCAACTAATTGTGGAAAATCAACCAAAAAAAGATCAAATATGTATTAGCACCAACTATTTTTTACACATTGGTGGAAAATAGCTCAGTCTTTCATGAATAATCTGTTCCACACAGCAAAAAAAACCCATCACCTCTGCCAAAACAATCAGGGAAAGATTAGTCAATGTCATCAAGATTCATGCATGAATCCCCAAGAAATTGTGGGAAAGCACCCAAAAGAAGCTAAGAAAAAAAAAGAAAAAAAAAATCAAATCTGTATCAACACCAAAAATATTTCAAACATTTTTGTGAAAATTACCTGTCTTTTCTGCACAATGTGCTCTAAAAACAGCAAAAGAACACATCACCTCTGCTAACACAATGAGGAAAATATTGATCAATTTCATTAAGATTCATGCAATGTGGAAAATGTCTAAAAAAGTTAAAACAATTAAATAAAATAAAAAAGATCAAACCTAGGTCAGCACCCATAATTGTTTTTGTTACACTTTAGTGGTAATTAGTTCAGTTTTTTATGAATAATCTGTTCCACACAGCAAAAAAGCATCACTTCTGCCAAAATTAATCAGGGAAAGATTGGTCAATGTCACCAAGATTCATGCATGAATCACAAAAACATTGTGAGAAATCACCCGAAAGAAGCTAAAACAAAAAAGTAAAAAAATAAAATTAAATCTTTATCAACACCAAAAAATATTTTCAAAATTTTTGTGGTAATTACCCTCGTCTTTTCTGCACAATGTGCTCTAAAAACAGCAACAGAACACATCACGTCTGCCAACACAATGAGGAAAATATTGGTCAATGTCATTAAGATTCATGCAATAATCACAGAGTTGTTGTGGGAAACGTCCAAAAAAGCTAAAAAAAAAAAAAAAAAAAAAAAGAAAAAGAAAAAAAAAAGATCAAACCTAGATCAGCACCCATAATTGTTTTTGTTACACTTTAGCGGTAATTAGTTCATTTTTTTGTTGTTGCATAATCTGCATAGAAACAACCCGCAACGAAAACATCACCACAATGAGGGTAAGAATGGAAACATGTAAACCCACATACCTAAAAAACCTATTGCAGCAAAAAAAAGAGGGGCAGCTAGAGTAAGAGGGAGCAGCTATGTTTGCAGTTGTGTGTATGTGTGTGTGTGTGTGTGTGTAAAATGCTTGCGATCAACCGCACTATGGGGAAAAAATGTAGCAGGGGGATAAGGAAAAGAAAGGTGCAAATTTGACAGAAAATGGCAAGGGGTGATGTAAGTGAATACACTTCATGTTGCCGAGTGGCAGATGATGAAATTTGTGAACTTCATAACTTGGATCCTGCGTCGTAAATCTGTCACCCCAAAATGGCACACTCTCTCCATGGCTGCGCTGCACGCACACTTCATTTCGACATGTGCCATGCATGCTTCTGCCATTACACAGCTGCACTTCCATTGTAGCCCAATCAGCCATTACACGGGACGTGTATTACAGTTGGGTGGTATGCAGCAAGTTAGGATGCATGCACGCAACTGAAATATGACAACCATGTTTAGCTGTACACTAAATTAGGGACATGCCACTGCAATGGTACTGCAATTCACAGTGGTGATGCCAGTTTACACTGGAAATATCCTTTCTTTTTCATCAACTTTTGCACAAACTTCAATTTATGAATATTGAAATTGTAGGCTGACCAAAAAGAGGAACTAATATCCCTATAAATATACTGTATTATAGACTGCATATAGTATTTACATTAGTTTGGATGTTCTGATCAGGGTTTTATGCTGTCGATTCTGACCATCCATGAGTGAGATCAGCTAATAACGATGACGTGTTAACTGTACATATTTCAGTTCATTGATGGTGTGTGTTATTGACAGTTTAACAATATCTAGTTCGTTATTCTCTGTAATTGCATAAAATTATTTGAGCAAAACACAGTGAATAGTACACAATAATTAAACAAAAATCAGAAACTATTATCTAGTAGTCCTTTAAAACTTTCATATAATACTTGTTCAATTCCTGATATTAACTGCGTTCTTTCTCTACACTACTTAAACTTTACTGAGCACACAATTATTTGCGTTGTTACAAGCTCGCTTAACGGCTAGCTTAGCTATTTGTGTGCCTGCTTTTGGCTTGCTTTCGGTATGTAACACATTTAGCCTTGTCCTCCAGTGATAATGCTACATGACAATGATACCAGGGCTGGGCGATATATTGATATACGCGATATATGGCGGGTTTGTTTCTGTGCGATATAGAAAATTACTATATCGTGATATTCGAGTATACGTTCTCACGCAGTTGCTTTTAGTTGCGGGCATTACACTACAGGCTCTTCCAGCTCCTTCTTGTGTCTCCTTCTCACAGACTGTAAGCGCACCTTCTTATATACGTCTCATACTGTCACGTCATATGTCACATACGTATACGCCCCTGCGGAGCAGAGAAGTAGCAGCATGGGTATCATTAGCTGAGATGCTAGAAAAGCCGTGCGAGTGGTAATACGAGAGAAAGAAGGTGCGAGTCTGGTAACAAATGAAAGAAAAAATAATTCCCAAGAAAAACAGCAGGGGGTCCATTGTCTGGCGGTGGTTCGGCTTCAAGTGGGAATATGTCGAATAGACAACTTTAATTTGTTAAGTGTGGGGCACAAGCGTTGCTATCAAAAGTAGCATTACTGCTAATATGTCGCGTCATTTGAAAAGTCACCTGCTAATAACTGTTTCATAAATACAGTTTTGGTCAATTGACTTAGGTGGGAGGTCCTTCTCTGCATGAAAGTTTAAAATTAGCATATATTAATGCAGTATGAACAAGAACGTATTAATGTAGACACAGACTCATACTGCAGTGATTATATGCATCAAGTGTTCATTCAAGGCTAAGGTAAAATACCGAGATATATATCGTACATCGCGATATGGCCTAAAAATTTCAAGATATTAAAAAAAGGCCATATCGCCCAGCCCTAAATCGTAAGAAATGCAGTTTATTTTCCGCAATGGAGGTTAATTATTATGAACTTTACACTGTGCATGGGGACACACAAATTAGCTGCTGGCTTGTTAGCTGGGAGACTACAAATAAATAAAGTGTCAGCCACAAAGGATCTGCGTTTGTGATCGGCATTGAAAAGGCATTAATCGGCAAAGGCGATCACGTACTTTTTCATGAAAATTGTTCAATATTGATTGGTGGTCGATTGATCAGATTTAGGCTTTATTACCAAATTAGACAAACAACAAACTAACGGTGATGGAAAAAAAATAAGGCCAGGCAGCAATAAATCCAAACAACAACTTCGACTATAAAAATGTCAGATCGGCCAACCACATTGCCAAAAACAGTATGTCAATCCAGGAAATTACACAGCAGCAGAACTACTTCTGCTAACAATCGATTATTATTTGTCAGCGAGCTCAACGACAACTGGACATTCTTTCTGCCTACTGGCGGCGATCAGGTCCGAGGCCCAGAGCTGCCTCCCGCCAGCTCAGCTTGTCCGCTCACGTGTGTTTGCACAACAGCAAAGGAGACATAAATAATTTTACTGATTGCAGAGGGAAGTTGACTGACGGCCGGTTGGGTACGCTGTGGCATTCCAACACAGCAGTGATGTTATAATGTAATCACAGGCACGGCGGCTATCAATCATTCCGCCGAGGTGTGAGGGGACAGCGCGATGACACCTAAATTACACACTTGCACAACGGGTTTCTCCCTGCTCAAACAACAAACATGCCACAACCAAAAGTATCCACAGGGCTTTTTCAGGCAGATGCTCACAGCACCACACTCAAACTAATGCAAGAGTTTAATACAGATATATGACACTGTTTTTATGGGTTAACAGAAACAAAGGTGGTTCCTTGTTAGTGTACACGTCCGGTGTTTACAATCAAAACACAGGAGCAAGCAAGCTTGCTCCTGAGGACATGCTATGAGCGCGTTCAGCCACTAGGAGGCGTTGGTGCACAACCCAATTAAAGTTGGCGTGTGCAGTGAGTCACCCAGTTAGCTTCTACTTCCACTAAAGCAGGTTAATGGCAAGTCACTGACTCATCTACGCTTCGGTAAACAACAACAATGCCTCTCATGTCATCTTTTGGAAATTAAATGCCATCTATATTTAAATTACAGAGGAGAGCAAGCATGGTAATAATAGCTTAAACAAACCTGATAAACCTGCAGTCATAGATTTTTATGGTGTGGAGTTTACACCCTTCCTTAGACTTTACACTGGAAATGGGTGATACGGCCTAAAATCTATATTGCAATATTTTATTTGGTATATAATTGAGAATTAAAAAAAACATTTCAAAATGGGTTACAAACGCTCCTAATTTGGCTGCTGATATATGGAGTAACATTTTTTTTTTACATTTTATTTTAAATATATTATATGCTTCATTCATGTAAACTGTGTTGATTATCATTATTTATTCATGTATTTGTCATTGTGCTAAAGATTGAAAAAAGAAGTGAATATTTGTGTAACAAATTACTGTGTTCCACACAGAAAAGGGGTAGGATTAAATACTCTAAACCAGTGGTCCACAACCACCGTGCCCGATTGGTACCGGGCCGCAGAATAATTTTTTATTCATTTTTATTTAAAAAAAAGGAAAAAAAATAAATAAAAATATATATATATATATATATTTTTTTATTTTTTTTATTTTTTTTTTTATTTTTTATTTTTTTATTAAATCAACATAAAAAACACAATATACACTTACAATTAGTGCACCAACCACAAAAACCTCCCTTTTTTATGACAAAAAGTCCCTTTTTCATGACAAAGAAAAATGAAAAAAAAAAAAATAATAAAAGGATTCCCCCCCACCCGGGCCGCGGGACAAATTATTAAGCGTTGACTGGTCCGTGGATACAAAAAGGTTGGGGACCACTGCTCTAAGCTGTGCATATTACTTCTTTTTGGACATGTTAGAATGTGAAACTATAAACATGTGATATAAACACTGGAACATTATAAATGTACGAAACATATCATTATATTGTTATGTTTCTTTACATTACTCTTTTTGTTGTTGTTTTTTTCTCTTTTTTGTTATTAAACATGTCGACAATAGATACTTACTGACAATATTGCATCATTCCCGTTTGTCAAAACTGTTATTAATTTACTTGATACTTTCCTGGTTTCTTTCTGTTGTAACATGAATCCAGCTACACTTCTGTTATAATGTAATAAGCACTTATTCTTAGTTGTTTGATACTCCAAATTTGAGCATCAATCCAATACCAAGTAGCTACAGGGGCTGTCTCGGTCATATCAATGCTGATACTGACACTTTTCAAATCATTAAATTATTCAATTTTTGATAACAATTATAATCAGACAAAACACAGGTTAACATAATGTCCTACTATTGGCTGTGATTTAAATAATATGGTTTTTGCCCGCCTTCCGCCCGATTGTAGCTGAGATAGGCGCCAGCGCCCCCCGCGACCCCAAAAGGGAATAAGCGGTAGAAAATGGATGGATGGATGGGTTTTTGCCCTCCTGTGTCCTGGGACTTGATCCCTGAGTTTGTAAATAATATCAAAAACAACAAAATATTTTGTGATAGTAATAAATATCGATCCAACAGCTGTATTATCAACCTTGTACTAATACTGCTTACTCGACTCACCGTTGAAATTTGCATCAATCCACCCACCTTTGTTTACATTCAAGAGCTCTAGGTTGTGGTTAGTGGTTAGCTTATCGTCTGACAGTGTGACATGTAGCATGTCTAGCATCTTCCAGTGATAAGGGATACTTTTAAGAAATGTAGTTTATTTGCCGCAACAGAGAATTGCTGACTTATATGACTTATGAGTGACTTTGCACTGTGGTGATACGTTCCCTGCTGGCAAGGATACTACAGTGCGTTTAAGACGCATCCGTTCACTTGCCGCTGTCAAATTTGCGAGACACAGCTAAAATGTGTCATCAGCATGCAATATAACAATGATATTAAAACCTTATCATCAGTCAAATTAATATATTTTTCATCCTACTATGTACTAATAACAGAGTTACACTCAACTTGCTTAATAAGTGTTACAACACAGACATCTTGTATACATGTGTGATAAGATTGCACCAAGAAAAATTCCTAGTTTGTAAACCCATTCCCAAACAATGGCAATAAAAACGTTTCTGATTCTGATAACTCAGCAACAGACATCGGATGCATATCCTCACCATCCAAGGAGTTTAATTGGCACAGATTACAACCATCGCATTTTCCCAATGTACCTCCATCAACTTTTTTCCTCTATAATTGAACCGGCGGATTTTTAAGTGAATTTCCTAAAACAACGATAAAATGCTTGTGTTTCCGATTTTATAGAGCAGTTCAGTTTACCATACTGTACTTCGCATTTCCTGTTAATTGGAAGGCTTGATAAAAGAGCAAAGGAGAGGGTTATTGCATACATGCGTAAGGGAAGGTTTTCCTAATAGGAATCAGAAGGGGTTCATAAACGTTTGTGGATCCCCGGTGCGATGCACCATTTACAACAACACCAAAGCTTGCAGTAAAGCTTCAGCGTGTAGTGAGGAGCTGAGCCAATGGAGTCAAAGCAGATGTTAATGGGCCAACTTGAAAGCCAAACCTCTAAGGTAGCACAATGTCGTCATAACAAGACAGCAAAGTTGCGCAAAGTTTTATGGTTCCATGCAGCTTTTTATTTGGTTTTTTTTCTGTGATGCTGAAATTAAACTTAATACAGCGTTGGAAAGCTGTACTGTTAATGCTCAGTGTAATATTTGGAAAATGACAATACAAGAATACTAAGGAACGAATGCTATGGAGGGTCAAATGGGACAGAATTAAATTAACACACCTTTGAATAATTATTTAAATGTGTCATTAAGAAAAATGTATAATTGAATAAATACAGGTTTTATCAAACGGGATATTAATACATTTAATGCAATATTGCACTATTCAAAAAAACGATGTAATCATCCATCCATCCTTTTTTCTACCGCTTATCCCTTTGATAATTATTCAATTCAAAAATGTATTAATAATTTTACAAAGTAATTAATTATTTCACAATTTAATTATGAAGAGTATGTGGAGACCACGTTTTTATTATTATTTTTATTATTATATATGCTATGATTCTCCGTCATTTATTTCTTTTTTAAATGTTATTATTTTTTAATATATAACAATCACTGTAAATATTGTTTCTTTCTAAAAAAAATAAATAAATAAGAAGAAGAAGACAAGATATTGCACAATTTTTACAAATTCACTTCCCCTGTGCTATGGAACCCTTGTACAGTACTAGTTGATATCTTAGTCTGATAGTGAGAAAACAACCCAAACAGCTGTAAAAAATTCCTCTACTTTAACTGCTACATACTCTGGTTTAGCAGGTCTTGCTTCCATTACTCCGGGAGGTCTATAAATATCGACCACAAATCCCGAAAAAGTACGAGCATATCCCACTGAGCCGCCATGTTTGAAAGACTTCCAAAAGTTCCAGGATTCAGACCACAGCATATTGAAGTACCATAGATCAGTGTTATCCCCGCCCACTAGCTTCAACGGTGTGTTTGACCATGAAACTGCCACACAGATTTATTAAATAATGAAATCATTCATTAAATAAAATGTGAAATAAATGATCAAATTGTTAAATGTGCATGTTCTACCAGTGTGTGGGTGTTTTTTTTCCATCTTTCTCCTACATTCCAAACAATATGCATGTTAGGTGATTTAAAGAGTAGTCTAAATCAGTGGTCCCCAAATTTTTTGCCGGGTTCTATATTACATTATATTACAAAACCCAAAACCAGTGAAATTGGAACGTTGTGTAAATTGAAAATAAAAACAGAATACAATGATTTGCAAATCCTTTTAAACTTATATTCAATTGAATAGACAGCAAAGACAAGATACTTAACGTTCAACTGGTAAACTTTAGTTTTTTTTGTAAATATTTGCTCATTTGAAATTTGATGCCTGCAACAAGTTTAAAAAAGCTGGCAAAGTGGCAAAAAAGACTGAGAACTTTTTTGGAACGTCCCACAGGTGAACAGGTTAATTGGGAACAGGTGGGTGCCATGATTGGGTATAAACGCAGATTCCATGAAATGCTCAGTCATTCACAAACAAGGATGGGGCGAGGGTCACCACTTTGTGAAAAAATGTGTGAGCAAATCGTCCAACAGCTAATGAACAACATTTGTCAACGAGCTATCGCAACGAATATAAGGATTTCACCATCTATGGTCTGTAATATCTTTAAAAGTTTCAGAGAATCTGGAAAAAAATTTTCACGTAAGCGGCAAGCCCGAAAACCAATATTGAATGCCCATGACCTTTGATCCCTCATGCGGTACTGCATCAAAAACCGACATCAGAGTGTAAAGGATATCACCACATATGCTCAGGAACACTTCAGAAAACCATAGTCAGTAACTACAGTTTGTCGCTACATCTCATAAGTTCAATTTAAAACTCTACTATGCACACCCAGAAATGCTGCCGGCTTAGCTGGGCCCGAGATCCTCTAAAATGGACAGATGCAAAATGTAAAATAGTTCTGTGGTCGGATGATTCCACATTTCAAATTGTTTTTGGAAACTGTGGACGTCGTGTCCTCCGGACCAAAGAGGAAAAGAGCCATCCGAACGGACTGTTATACGCACAAAGTTCAAAATACAGTATCTGTGATGGTATGGGAGTGTATTAGTGCACAAAGCATGGGTAATTTATACATCTGTGAAGGCCCCATTAATGCTGAAAGGTACATACAGGTTTTGGAGCAACATATGTTGCTATCCAAGCAATGTCTTTTTCATGGATGCCCCTGCTTATTTCAGCAAGACAATGCCAAGCCACTTTCTGCACATGTTACAACACCGTGGCTTCAGAGTAAGAGTGCAGTTACTAGACTGGCCTGCCTGTAGTCCCGACCTGTCTCCCATTGAAAATGTGTGGCGCAATATGAACCGTAAAATACCACATCGGAGACCCCGGACTCTTGAAGAACTTAAGCTGTACATCAAGCAAGAATGAAAAATAATTCCACTTGAAAAGCTTAAAAAATTGGTCTCCTCAGTTCCCAAACGTTCACTGAGTGTTGTTAAAAAAAAGGTAATGTAACACAGTGGTAAAAATTCCCCTGTGCCAACATTTTTGCAATGTGTTGCTGCCATTAAATTCTAAATTAAAGATTATTTGCAAAAAAAAAAAAAAAATTGTTTCTCAGTTCCAACATTAAGTATCTTGTCCTTACAGTGTATTCAATTGAATATAAGTTGAAAAGGATCTGCAAATCATTGTAATCGGTTTTTATTTACTGAGGGATCGAAGGTCACGATCGTTCAATGTTTGTTTCCGGCCATGCCGCTTACTTGAAGTGGTTTCTCCAGATTCTCCGAACCTTTTGATGATATTATGGACCATAGATGTTGAAATCCCTAAATGTATTGCAATTGCACTTTGAGAAACGTTGTTCTTAAACTGTTTGACTATTTGCTCACGCAGTTTTGGTCAAAGCGGTGTACCTCGCACCATCCTTTCTTGTGAAAGACTGAGTATTTTTTGGGAAGCTGTTTTTATACCCAATCATGGCAGCCACCTGTTCCCAATTAGCCTGCACACCTGAAGGATGTTCCGAATAAGTGTTTGATGAGCATTCCTCAACTTTATCAGTATTTATTGCCACCTTTCCCAACTTCTTTGTCACGTGTTGCTGGCATCAAATTCTAAAGTTAAGGATTATTTGCAAAAAAAAATGTTTATCAGTTTGAACATCAAATATATTTGTCTTTGTAGCATATTCAACTGCATATGGGTTGAAAATGATTTGCAAATCATTCTATTCCGTTTATATTTACATCTAACACAATTATATATATATATATATATATATATATACACACATATATATACATATATTCAAACTATTAGAATATTTAATTGTGATTAATCGCATTTTGTTCATTATTAACTCAAAATCAATCACAATATACACAGATTATTTAAATTTTTCATCATTAGTAAGTGCACCCGAGACAGATAATTGTCAGGTTTTAATATCATGACTAAACAATTAGTTTAAATTAATTGCGTTTTCAAATATTATGCTTTTTAAAAAAGCATACACAAAACGGGCATTAACACACCTTTAATGGCAATTAAAAAAAGTATCTAAAGTGCGATGGTGTCTTGCCAAGTTTTCTAAATTGTAGGAATACAGCATTTTTATTCTTGCTGTCGGAGCACTTGCATTCAAAGAAGCACCTACATTCCAATGTTTAGATACCTTAGACAGCATTTTCACGCATTAATAACGCAAAATGTGGATTGTTACAATTAATGATTTGATTGTCAAATATGTTTGGTAATGTAATCTGTGATATTTCTATTTGAATAAATGCTTGTGATATTCTGTATATTACGTGTTGTACAAGTTAAAGGTTTTCATATTGCTTAACATTCTGTATAAACCAGAACATGTTATAGAAAAATGTACACAATGCAGAGGTGGGACCAAGTCATTGTTTTGCAAGTCACAAGTAAGTGAGTCAAGTCCCAAGTCAAGACAGGCAAGTCCCGAGTCAAGTCCAAAGTCAAGACTGGAAAGTCTCAAGTCAAGTCCCAAGTCCTGCATTTTGAGTTTCGAGTCATTTCAAGTTCTTTTAACGACAGACTAATATATTCACACAGATTGTGTATGCTTTTAAAACGCTGTATGTATTTATTATAAAAAAAATTGTGCTGACATTGCATTTCATAATAGCACTATTAACCAGTTATTTTAAACATTTAACTAATTCCTTTACAGAATGAACACATTTGAAAAAAACAACAGCAACTGTACTTATTTGCACAAAGGTGTTAACATTGTATTTCCATGGCATACTGCATTGTAACTAGTTCCACAGCAGTTTCTATCCTGTCCTTACCTTATCTCATTGATCTCATCTCATACTGTATGTGTGTTGATGTGTGCGTAAACATGAAAAACATAACAAATACATGAAAATAACAAGGAACAGAATTGTACTTTGTAGATTTCACGGCCCTATGGAATATGTACATTTTATAGTATACATTTTAACTGACCTTTATTTGACTATGTTTGTCTTTTTGTAGGTGGCTAAAATATGCGGTGCTGCTGACCACCGTCTAAAGTTACGTTACTGTGTGTGATACATTGACTAACGCAACATTATGTGTAGGTACCTCATACAATCCTGCTTTAAAAAAATCACTTGACAAAAAGTATCAATAAGGTAGCTAACTGCAGTGGACGCAACAGATTGTCGTGTTTGCAATGACGTTATAACCATAGACATATTATAAGTAGACACAGCATTGGCTGCTGTGAAGTGAGCAATTTGGCCGCTATCTTGAAGTGGTGATGAGGAGCCGGCAAGCAGCCTAAACTGACAGTTGACAGGTAGCAAAAATAGATGCTGGGCTGGTGTTCAGCGTTTTCCTGCTCAAATGAGCGAACTGTTGAAAATAGGAATTGGGGGATTACTTTTCTCAAGTAAGATTTAACATAAACGTGGTTGTATTTTGTGAAAAGAATATTACCACAGAGTTGAAAGGGAGCAAAGATCTTTAATTTGTATGTGAAAATCACAAAGAAATCTTCTGGGGGAGGATGACGCCCCTACAGGTATTTGGTTTACAAATTTTCAGCCCCACCTAAAACAAAATTCACCAGCCGCCACTGATTATGATGCATTCTCATTTTAGGCAAAGTATAAGACAATAGCTTCTTAACAGTATAATTGTAACCAGGAATAAGTCTTCAAGTAACAATATTCAAATACTAACATTGTTGGGTAAGACAGAATTTGCTTTTATTCTGAATCCAGTGAAACAGATTTGTGGTTTAGCTGATATAAAGACTTTCAGGTGTTTATATATGTTTATGTTTAAGTATTTGGCAGACGCTTTTATCCAAAGTAACATACTGAAAAATACATATAAAACAATCACTGTAAACATGATCATTTAAGGGAAGAATGTAATACAAAATATTCATACAAAGTGTCAAGAGAGAATAAACTCTCTGCTGTTCCATCAACAGAGATACAGTCTATAAGATATATAGATATCTAATGTATTCATACATTGTTTATGTAGGATATATACATGTATATATAACCTAATCATATTGATTCTTCGACTTAAAAATAGAAGATAGTTTTTTTACCCCCTTTTTTGGATTATTATTCCCAGTTTTGATTTTAGACTTCTGGTCACTTATAGGATATAAGAATATTCTATTACTGTTATGCAAACTATGAACACGCCAAAAAATGTGTCCTTTATCATATTTACACGTATGACAAAAAAGCGCGTGAATATCAGTGGTATTCAGTGAGGTAAAATGAATTAGATGCGCTGAGTTCATTGCTCCAGCCAAATGAATTGCACTGAGTCTCCAAGATGGCGGCCCCGCGTCACGTCAGCGCCAGTGGTCAGTAGTTGTCGATGCTGCGTACCCTTATAAGATGTCTATGGTTATAACGTTAGCAGTGAGTTTACAGCCTCACTGATTTAACTAAACAGCAAACAAAAGTTACGTTACTCAGTCAATAAACGTTAACTTACATTCAAAACTTACCCTTCTTTGTGCATCTTCAAATGTTGAACGAAGTTGGAAGTTGTTGCGTCTGTCTGTAATCTTCGAACGAACCGCATGCTTTGCATACTGGAATTCGTTTTTTTGTTGACCAAGTCGTAGTTTTAATACCCGAACGAAACAATTTTTGGCATCATTTTTCCTCACTGGCGTGTTGTTTGAGAGCTGTTCTTCGTTGGTTTTCATGCAATTTGATTGGCTGAATGCTGAGTGACAAAAATAACGTGGATGTAATTTGATTGGCTGTTGTACTGACAGGTAGCGCACACACTGTCACCGCACACACGCTGACAGACACAGACAGATATGGAGCACTCCTGAATAACTTTTTAATCGTTGAGTTTTGGGGAAAGTAGCAAGTCATGTCAAGTCAAAAGGCTCAAGTCCAAGTCAAGTCACAAGTCATTGATGTTGAAGTCTAAGTCGAGTTGTAAGCCTTTTTACATTTTGTCAGGTCGAGTCCAAAGTCATCAAATTCATGACTCGAGTCTGACTCAAGTCCAAGTCATGTGACTCGAGTCCACACCTCTGACACAATGCTTCAGTTAGCAATGTATTGTGTAGCAAACAAAATCATGGAGGTTGTGGTTTACCTTAAAGATGCCCACCCAGTCTTTTGGGTGAGGGGTGATGTGAGAGGTGAGAGTGTAGCGACACTCCAGGGGCGCCTGAGGCAGGAAACTTTTGCCAACATTCTGGAAGATGACGTGGGCAAAGTTGGACGTTTCCATAATACCGACGCTACTGCCAGGTGAGGAATCCACCACCTGGAACGAGGACATTGTATCCTGGGGGTCACTTCATTCATCTGTGAGGGAGATACAACACCATGTCGGACAATTTGATAAGGATTTAGGATTAATACAGATGGGATTGTAGCTGAGATAGGCGCCAGCGCCCCCCGTGACCCCAAAAGGGAATAAGCGGTAGGAAATGGATGGATGGATGGGAGTATCAATCAATCAATGTTTATTTATATAGCCCCAAATCACAAATGTCTCAAAGGACTGCACAAATCATTACGACTACAACATCCTCGGAAGAACCCACAAAAGGGCAAGGAAAACTCACACCCAGTGGGCAGGGAGAATTCACATTCAGTGGGACGCCAGTGACAATGCTGACTATGAGAAACCTTGGAGAGGACCTCAGATGTGGGCAACCCCCCCCCCTCTAGTATACTAACCAACAGTTGTGGTCAAAAGTTTACATACACTTGTAAAGAACATGTCATGGCTGTGTTGAGTTTCCAATAATTTCTACTACTCTTGTTTTTTTTTGTGATAGAGTTATTGGAGCACATACTTGGAGCACGACCTTCTGGAGGAAATTTCTGTGGTCAGATGAAACAAAAATTGAGCAATTTGGCCACACTACCCAGCAATATATTTGGAGGAGGAAAGGTGAGGCCTTTAATCACAGGAACACCATCCCTACCGTCAAGCATGCTCTGGGCCTGTTTTGCTGCGAATGGAACTGGTGTTTTACAGAGAGTAAATGTGACAATGAAAAAGGAGGATTACCTCCAAATACTTCAGGACAACCTAAAATCATCAGCTCGGAGGTTGAGTCTTGGGCGCAGTTGGGTGTTCCAACAGGACAATGACCCCCAAACACATGTCAAAAGGATTTAGCTGCAGGATTAGGTCTCTGCATTTTGCAGATGATGTGGTCCTGATGGCTTCATCTGGCCAGGATCTTCAGCTCTCACTGGACTGGTTGGCAGCAGAGTGTGAAGCGACTGGGATGAGAATCGGCACCTCCAAGTGCTAGTCCATGGTTCTCGCCAGGAAAAGGGTGGAGTGCCATCTCCGGGTTGGGGAGGAGACCTTGCCCCAAGTGGAGGAGTTCAAGTACCTCGGAGTCTTGTTCACGAGTGAGGAGTGGATCTTGAGATCAACAGGCGGATCGATAGGGCGTCTTCAGTAATGCAGACGCTGTATCGATCCATTGTGGTGAAGAAGGTGCCGAGCCGGAAGTCAAAGCTCTCAATTTACCGATCGATCCCCGTTCCCATCCTCATCTATGGTCATGAGCTTTGGGTTATGACCGAAAGTAAAAGATCACGGGTACAAGCGAGCGAAATGAGTTTCATCTGCCGGGTGGCGGGGTTCTCCCTTAGAGATAGGGTGAGAAGCTCTGTCATCCTGGGGGAGCTCAAAGTAAAGCTGCTGCTCCTCCACATCGAAAGGAGCCAGACGAGGTGGTTATGGCAACTGGTCAGGATGCCACCTGAACGCTTCCCTAGGGAGGTGTTTAGGGCACGTCCAATCGGTTGGAGGCCACGGGGAAGACCCAGGACACGTTGGGAAGACTATGTCTCCCTGCTGGCCTGGGAACGCCTCAGGATCCCCCGGGAAGAGCTAGACTGAGTGGCCGGGGAGAAGAAAGTCTGGGTTTCCCTGCTTAGGCTGCTGCCCCCGCGACCTAACCTCGGATAAGCGGAAGATGGATGGATGGATTTGGTCACATTTTCAGTAGACCCATAATAAAATTCATAAAATAACCAAACTTCTTGAATGCTTTTTGTGACCAAGTACAAACCCCGTTTTAATATGAGTTGGGAAATTGTGTTAGATGTAAATATAAACGGAATACTATGATTTGCAAATCATTTTCAACCCATATTCAGTTGAATATGCTACAAAGACAACATATTTGATGTTCAAACTGATAAACTTTTTTTTTTTTTTGCTAATAATCATTAACTTTAGAATTTGATGCCAGCAACAAGAGACAAAGAAGTTGGGAAAGGTGGCAATAAATACTGATAAAGTTGAGGAATGCTCATAAAACACTTATTTGGAACATCCCACAGGTGTGCAGGCTAATTGGGAACAGGTGGGTGCCATGCTTGGGTATAAAAGCAGTTTCCATGAAATAATAAGTAATTCACAAACAAGGATGGGGCGAGGGTCACCAATTTGTAAACAAATTGTCGAACAGTTTTAAAACAACATTTCTCAACGAGCTATTGCAAGGAATTTAGGGATTTTACCGTCTATGGTCCGTAAAATCATCAAAAGGTTCAGAGAATCTGCAGAAATCACTTGCACATAAGCGATGATATCACGGACATTTGATCCCTCAGGCGGTACTGCATCAAAAACCGACATCTGTGTGTAAAGGATATCACCACATGGGCTCAGGAACACTTCATAAAATATTTTTCAGTAACTACAGTTGGTTGCTACATCTGTAAGTGCAAGTTAAAACTCTGCTATGCAAAGCAAAACCCATTTATCAACAACATCAAGGAACGTCGCTGGCTTTGCTGGGCCCGAGATCATCTAAGATGGACTGATGCAAAGTGGAGAAGTGTTCTGTGGTCTGACAAGTCCACATTTCGAATCATATTTGAAAACTGTGGATGTGGTGTCCTCCGGAACAAAGAGGAAAATAACCATCCAGATTGATATAGGCGCAAAGCCAGCATCTGTGATGGTATGGGAGTGTATTAGTGCCCAAGGCATGGGTAACTTACACATCTGTGAAGGCACCATTAATGCTGAATGGTCCATACAGGTTTTGGAGCAACATATGTTGTCATCCAAGCAACGTTATCATGGACGCCCCTGCTTATTTCAGCAAGACAATGCCAAGCCACGTGTTACAACAGCGTGGTTTCGTAGTAAAAGAGTGCGGGTACTTTCCTGGCCCGCCTGCAGTCCAGACCAGTCTCCCATCGAAAATGTGCGGCGCATTATGAAGCGGAAAATACGACAGCGGAGACCCCGGACTGTTGAATGACTAAAGCTCTAGATAAAACAGGGATGAGAAAGAATTCCGCTTTCAAAGCTTCAACAATTAGTTTCCTTAGTTCCCAAACATTTATTGAGTCTTGTTAAAAGAAAAGGTGATGTAACACAGTGATGAACATGCCCTTTTCCAACTACTTTGGCATATGTTACAGCCATGAAATTCTAAGTTAATTATCATTTGCAAAAAAAATTAAGTTTATGAGTTGGAACATCCAATATCTTGTCTTTGTAGTGCATTCAACTGAATATGAGTTGAAAAGGATTCGCAAATCATTGTATTCCGTTTATATTTATACCTAACACAATTTCCCAACTCATATGGAAACGGGGTTTGTATGTACTCCTATCACTCTATCACAAAAAATAAAACAGTTGTAGAAATTATTGGAAACTCAAGACAGCGATGACATTATGTTCCTTACAAGTGTTTGTCAACTTTTGACCACGACTGTATGTGAGACTTTGTATAAACATTATACAGCCTGGAAGAAAAGGTCATTTATTGAATCGTCTAACTAAGCCTTTGCTGGATATCAAAGTCTGTGTGACTTTAAAGGCCTACTGAAACCCACTACTACCCACCACACTGATAATATTTCATCATTGATGTATAAACTAACATTGCAACACATGCCAATACGGCCTTTTTAGTTTATTAAATTGCAATTTTAAATTTCCCGGGAGTTTTTTCTTGAAAACGTCGCGTAACGATGACGTGTACGCTTGACGTCACGGGCTGTTAGGAAATATGAGCGCTGCGCACACACAGCTAAAAGTCGTCTGCTTTAACCGCATAATTACACAGTATTTTGGAGATCTGTGTTGCTGAATCCTTTGCAATTTGTTCAATTAATATTGGAGAAGTCAAAGTAGAAAGATGGAGTTGGGAAGCTTTAGCCTTTAGCCACACAAAAGACACGGTTGATTCCTTGTTTAGAATTCACAGAGGTGAAACTTTACTATGGATCACAGCGAACATGGATCCCAACCGAATGTCAACAAGCAGATTTCGGTGAGAAAATTGTGGTAAAAAGTCGCTTCTTACCGGAGATCAGCTGAGCTTGTGCCGCCCATAAAGCTGCTGTTGACTTCCCTGAGACACTGCGCGTCAACAAACCCGTGGACACACACCTCCGACTATCAGATACTGTTAAACTCACTAAAACACTAGCAACACAACAGAAAGATAAGGGATTTCCCAGAATTATCCTAGTAAATGTGTCTAAAAACATCTGAATCCGTCCCAACGCAATTGCGTTTTTTTTTTTTGTAACTTTTTTTTTCCTAGTCCGTCGCTATCAATATCCTCAAACACGAATCTTTCATCCTTGCTCAAATTATTGGGGAAATTGTCATTTTCTCGGTCCGAATAGCTGTTTTTGTTGGAGGCTCCCATTAAAAACAATGTCAAGATGGGAGGAGCCAGCAACATGTGACATCATCGTCTGCGAATTCCGGTAGAGGCAGGGCTTTTCTGTTAGCAAGCAAAAGTTGCGAACTTTATCGTGGACGTTCTCTACTAAATCCTTTCAGCAAAAATACGGCAATATCGCAAAATGATCAAGTATGACACATAGAATGGACCTGCTATCCCCGTTTAAATAAGAAAATCTCATTTCAGTAGGCCTTTAACTTTAAAAAAACGCCTTGCTAAAACAACCTACCCAGCCCATCCTCATTATTGCACATATGGTCGCTGGCACATGTGCGCAGAGCCCCAGCCAGCTCTACAACAATATATTAAACAAGACAGTAATGTAGTTACTGTCTTATTAAAGGCCTACTGAAATGAGATTTTCTTATTTAAACGGGGATAGCAGGTCCATTCTATGTGTCATACTTGATCATTTCGCGATATTGCCATATTTTTGCTGAAAGGATTTAGTAGAGAACATCCACGAAAAAGTTCGCAACTTTCGGTGCCAAGAGAAATGCCCTGCCTCTACTGGAAGTCGTAGACGATGAAGTCACATGTTTGATGGCTCATCACATATTCACATTGCTTTCAATGGGAGCCTCCAACAAAAATTGCTATTCGGACCGAGAAAACGACACTTTCCCCATTAATTTGAGCGAGGATGAAAGATTTGTGTTTGAGGATATTGATAGCGACGGACTAGAAAAAAACAAAACAAAAAAAAAACAAAGCGATTGCATTGGGACAGATTCCGATGCTTTTAGAGACATTTACTCGGTTAATTCTGGGAAATCCCTTATCTTTCTATTGTGTTGCTAGTGTTTTAGTGAGTTTAACAATACCTGATAGTTGGAAGGGTGTCTCCACGGGTGTCTTGACGCGCAGTGTCTCAGGGTAGTCGACGGCAGCTATGGACGGCACAAGCCCAGCTTTTCTCCGGTAAGAACTGACTTTTTAACCACAATTTTCTCACCGAAACCTGCTGGTTGACATGTGGTGGGGATCCAAGTTCTCTTGACCGCGCTCTGATCCATAGGAAAGTTTCACCTCCAGGAATTTTAAACAAGGAATCACTGTGTGTTTGTGTGGCTAAAGGCTAAAGCTTCCCAACTCCATCTTTCTACTGTGATTTCTCCAATATTAATTGAAGAAATTGCAAAAGATTCAGCAACACAGATGTCCAAAAAACTGTATAGTTATGCCGTTAAAGCAGACGACATTTAGCTGTGTGTGTGCGCAGCGCTCATACTTCCTAAAAACCTGTGACGCCTTGCGTACACGTCATCGTTACACGACGTTTCGAAGACGAAACTCCCGGGAAATTTAAAATTGTAATTTAGTAAACTAAAAAGGCCATATTGGCATGTGTTGCAATGTTAATATCTCATCGTTGATGTATAAACTATCAGACTGCGTGGTGGGTGGTCGTAGGTTTCAGTAGGCCTTTAAATATACTGTTGTAGAACTTCACGGTGGGAGAGGGGTTAGTGCGTCTGCCTCACAATACGATAGTCCTGCAGTCTTGGGTTCAATCCCAGGCTCGGGATCTTTCTGTGTGGAGTTTGCATGTTCTCCCCGGGTACTCGGGCTTCCTCCCACTTCTAAAGACATGCACCTGGGGATAGGTTGATTGGCAACACTAAATGGGCCTTAGTGTGTGAATGTGAGTGTGAATGTTGTCTGTCTATCTGTGTTGGCCCTGCGATGAGATAGCGACTTGTCCAGGGTGTACGTCGCCTTCCGCCCGATTGTAGCTGACCCCAAAAGGGTTTAAGCGGTAGAAATGGATGGAGTAATGTAGTTAGCAACAAAACGTCTGAGCCACCCTATATTAAGAGCTAAGCAGCTACAGAAGCCTCGAACAGGCCATGTTGTGTCAAGTCATTATTAGCTAGCTTAACACTGCCCTAGTTAGTTAGCAGACGGACTCAACCGATAAACACTGCTACTGTTAAATCGGCTTCAGAATAGCAAAATACCCATTTTTAGGACCTCCGGGATGGAAAAGAGACGAAATATCTTGAGGGCAGGTCGATGTGTTTGCCCCCCGTCCGCGTTGTTGTTGTGAAACGGCTGACGATGATGCGCCGCTTCCTGAAAGCAGAACCATTGACAACTTCCGGGATGAGGAGTCGCAGTCGTGATGCTGAGGGGAAAAGAAATATAAAACGAGGTCATTTTTTTATATAAATAAAAGGTGTGCGCTAACCTAATATATACTCAACAATTAATTTTTATTAATTATAATGTTTCCAAAAGGCGATTTAAAAAAGTACAAACACAGGATATCCCGCCTTTGCTTCATTCCTATTGGCTGAGAGAATCGTCCGTGTTTCTATAAGTGGTGGAGGTAACTGCCAATCAGGTCGGCTCTATTTGGCTGTACCGGCGTGCCAACTGTCACTGCGCCTGCCGAGGTCAAGGGGAGAGAAGCATGGCAGCGCTGTTCAGAGGGTGTCGTAATGCTTTGCTAAGGAGGAACAATCATGTTAGCCCTACCTTGGGTAAGGTATCCGTTTATGTTCCTCCTTTGTGTTTTCGTGTGCGTGGGTTGAGAGAATGCCCGCCATTATCACTCACCCCCCCCCCCCCAGTTTTGTTAGCTAATGCTAGCTGTGTTGGCACACTTGTCTCATTATTGACCACTGTGGCTGTCATTATACTATATGCCAGTTGTTCTCAACCTTTTCTCAGTGATGTACCCCCTGTGAACATTTTTTTTGATTCAAGTACCCCCTTAATCAGAGCAAAGCATATTTGGTTGCAAAAAAGAGATAAAGAAGTAAAATACAGCACTATGTCATCAGTTTCTGATCTATTAAATTGTATAACAGTGCAAAATATTGCTCATTTATAGTGGTCTTTTTTTTTTACTGTTTGGAGAAAAAAATATAAAAATAACTATAAACTTGTTGAAAAATAAAAAAAGTGGTTCAATTATAAATACATATTTCTACACATAGAAGTAATCATCAACTTAAAGGCCTACTGAAATTATATTTTCTTATTTGAACGGGGATTTCAGGTCCATTCTATGTGTCATACTTGATCATTTCGCGATAATGCCATATTTTTGCTGAAAGGATTTAGTAGAGAACATCCACGATAAAGTTTGCAACTTTTGGTGCTAACAGAAAAGCCCTGCGTTTACCGGAAGTCGCAGACGATGTGGGTGTGACGTCACGGGTTGTAGGGCTCCTCACATCCTCACATTGTTTACAATCATAGCCAGCAGCATCTAGAGCTATTCGGACTGAGAAAGCGACAATTTCCCAGTCAATTTGAGCGAGGATGAAAGATTTGTGGATGAGGAAATTTAGAGTGAAGGACTAGAAAGAAAAAAAGTTACAAAAAAAAAAGGCGAGGGCAGTGAAAGCGATTCAGATGTTGTTAGACACATTTACTACGATAATTCTGGAAAATCCCTTATCTGCCTATTGTGTTACTAGTCTTTTAGTGAGATTATAAAGTACCTGAAATGACGTCACATGTGGATGGCTCCTCACATCCTCACATTGTTTTTAATGGGAGCCTCCAACAAAAAGAGCTATTCGGAATGAGAAAATGACAATTTCCCCATTAATTTGAGCGGGGATGAAAGATTCGTGTTTGAGGATATTGATAACGACGGACTAGAAAAAAGAAAAAAAACAAGTAAAAAAAAAAAATGCGATTGCATTGGGACGGATTCAGTTGTTTTTAGACACATTTACAAGGATAATTCTGGGAAATCCCTTATCTTTCTATTGTGTTGCTAGTGTTTTAGTGAGTTTAACAGTACCTGATAGTCGGAGGTGTGTGTCCACGGGTGTGTTGACGCCAGTGTCTCAGGGAAGTCGACGGCATCTTTATGGACGGCACAAGCTCAGCTGATCTCCGGTAAAAAGCGACTTTTTACCAAAATCTTCTCACCGAATCCTGCACGTTGACATTCGGTCGGGATCCATGTTCGCTGTGATCCAGAGTAAAGTTTCACCTCCGGGAATTTTAAACAAGGGATCACCGTGTGTTTGTGTGGTGAAAGGCTAAAGCTCCCCAACTCCATCTTTGTACTTTGACTTCTCCAATATTAATTGAACAAATTGCAAAAGATTCAGCAACACAGATCTCCAAAGTACTGTGTAATTATGCGGTTATGCAGGCGACTTTTAGCCGTGTGTGTGCGCAGCGCTCATATTTCCTAAAAACCCGTGACGTCACGCGTACACGTCATCATTACGTAACATTTTCAAGAAGAAACTCCCGGGAAATTTAAAGTTGCTATTTAGTAAACTAAAAATGCCGTATTGGCATGTTTTGCAATGTTTATATTTCATCATTGATATATAAACTATCAGACTGCGTGGT
Organism: Nerophis ophidion; assembly: GCF_033978795.1. Lineage (NCBI taxonomy): Eukaryota > Metazoa > Chordata > Actinopteri > Syngnathiformes > Syngnathidae > Nerophis > Nerophis ophidion. The sequence goes on along the minus strand of NC_084631.1, from coordinate 29,185,621 downwards.
GGGTAGTAGTGGGTTTCAGTAGGCCTTTAAAGTGCCCTCTTTGGGGATTGTAATAGGGATCCATCTGGATTCATGAAATTAATTCTAAACATTTCTCCACAAAAAATAAATCTTTAACATCAATATTAATGGAACATGTCCACACAAAAATCTAGCTGTCAACACTGAATATTGCATTGTTGCATTTCTTTTTAGTTTATGAACTTACATTTATATTTTCTTGAAGTATTATTCAATAAATATATTTATAAAGGATATTTTTAAAAGAGGGCAGCACGGTGGAAGAAAGGTTAGTGCGTCTGCCTCACAATACGAAAGTCCTGAGGAATCATGGGTTCAATCCAGGCTCGGGATCTTTCTGTGTAGGGTTTGCATGTCTTCCCCGTGACAGCGTGGGTTCCCTCCGGGTACTCCACCTTCCTCCCACCTCCAAAGACATGCACCTGGGGATAGGTTGATTGGCAACACTAAATGGTCCCTAGTGTGTAAATGTGAGTGTGAATGTTGTCTATCTGTGTTGGCCCTGCGATGAGGGTGACTTGTCCAGTGTGTACCCCAACTTCCGCCCGATTGTAGCTGAGATAGGCACCAGCGCCCCCCGCGACCCCAAAGGGAATAAGCGGTAGACAATGAATGAATGGATGGAGGGATTTTTGAATTGTTGCTATTTTGAGAATTTTTTTTTTTTTTAATCTCACGTACCCCTTGGCATACCTTCAAGTATCCCCAGGGGTACGCATACCCCTTTTTGAGAACCACTGCTATATGCAATCTGTAAATTATTTAACAATAACAACACAGCACCCTTTGTGGAATCTCTCATCATTGGTTTTATTCAGACAAGCCCCCCACAAGATTTAAACACCCTATTCATATGTATTTGCTGCAGAAAATACACAGAAAACATACAAACAGGCCTGATCAAAAGTTTACATACACTTGTAAAGAACATAATGTCATGGCTGTCTTGAGTTTCCAATAATTTCTAGAAGTCTTACCTTTTTGGTGATAGATTGATTAGAGCACATACTTGCTGGGCACGAAAGCATTCATGAAGTTTGGTTCTTTTATGAATTTATTATGGGTGTATTGAAAATGTGACCAAATCTTCTGGGTCAAAAGTATACATACAGCAATGTTAATATTTGCTTACATGTCCTTTGGCAAGTTTCACTGCAATAAGGCACTTTTGGTAGCCATCCCCAAGCTTTTGGTTGAATTTTTGATCACTCCTCTTGACAAAATTGGTGCAGTTCAGCCAAATGTGTTGGTTTTCTGAAATTGACTTGTTTCTTCATCATTCTCCACACGTTTAAGTCAGGACTCTGGGTAGGCCATTCTAAAACGTTAATTCTATCCTGATTTAGCTATTTCTTTACCACTTTTGACGTGTTTGGGGTCATTGTTTTGTTGGAACACCCACAGCGCCCAAGACCCAACCTAATTTTATGTTATCCTGAAGAATTTAGAGGTAATCCTCCTTTTTCATTGTCCCATTTACTCTCTGTAAAGCACCAGTTCCAGCAAAACAGGCCAGGAGCATAATACTACCACCACCATGCTTGACGGTGGGTTTGGTGTTTTTAGGATTAAAGGCCTCTCCTTTTCTCCTCTAAACATTTTGCTGGGTATTGTGGCGAAACAGCTCAATTTTTATTTTATCTGACATCACATGGTCAAAGATAAAACCTTTTGGAGGTACGTTCTGTGGTCAAGTGAAACAAAAATGGAGTTTGGCAACAATACCCAGCAATATGTTTAGAGGAGAAAAGGTGAGGCCTTTAATCCCAGGATCACCATGGTTACCGTCAAGCATGGTGGTGGTAGTATTATGCTCTGGGCGTGTTTTGCTGCCAATGGAACTGGTGCTTTAAATGGGATAATGAAAAACGAGGATTACCTCCAAATTCTTTAGGACAACCTAAAATCATCAGCCCGGAAGTTGGGTCTTGGGCGCAGTTGGTTGTTCCAACAGGACAATGACCCCCAAACACACGTCAAAAGTGGTAAAGGAATGGTTAAATCAGGCTAGAATTAAGATTTTGGAATGGCCTTCCCAAAGTCCTGACTTAAACATGTAGACAATGATGAAGAAACAAGTACATGTCAGAAAAGCAACAAATTTAGCTGAACTGCACCAATTTTGTCAAGAGGAGTGGTCAAGAATTCAACCAGAAGCTTGTGGATGGCTACCAAAAGCTCCTTATTGCAGTGAAACTTGCCAAGGAACATGTACCCAAATATTAACATTGCCGTTTGTATACTTTTGACCCAGCAGATTTGGTCACATTTTCAGTAGACCCATAATAAATACATTAAAAAAAAAAACTACTAACTTTATGAATGTTTTTTGTGAACAACAAGTAAATGCTCTAATCACTCTATCACAACAAAATAAGAGTTGTAGAAATTATTGGTAACTGAAGACAGCCATTATGTTCTTTACAAGTGTATGTAAACTTTTGATCGCAACTGTACATACATTTGAATGCAGTATTTATTCTGTTCTTCAAGCAAATGAAATCTACCTTTTTGTGCTGGTTTTGATTACTTTCACTGTCACAAAGTTAATTTTAAAAACATCCATTGCTTATTGTTATTTTAATTTAAACATAAAAATATTAGTCAGTCATGATGCCCAATGAACATGGTGGCGATAACCTTGGCCTGGTATACTTTGACAGATTTAAAATCGTCTTAGTGTTTGTACTTAATTATAAAGCCTTTGTGTTGTCTGGTTGGTTCACTGCCAGTGTCTAGAATTGTTAACTTGCCAGGACCTTTTCTAAGCCAGCACTGTTTAATAGCCTGGACACCGTCTCCAAAAACAGGCTGTGAGTAACCTGCAAAAATTGACAAGGACAAATATTGTTTTTTTGCTGACTTGTATATTTTCGTCACATTTACTATTAAGTGTTTTATAGCACCACTTATTCAGGCAAACTGACAAATAACACTTAGCTCTTTGCTTGTCACACTGAATTGGATGTTTATTGCAGCCAGCTACTGCGCCATTTAAAAATAAATAAATAAATAATAATAATCATTTGTACATTCAGTGTCCATGCGGTCCATGGCCTCAAAAACCCCTGTCGGGTTTATTGGTGTGGGAAACATGGGCAGCCCAATGGCCAAAAACCTGCTGAAAAATGGGTACCCCATCATCGCGACTGATGTTTTTCCGGAATCCTGCAAGGAGCTTCAAGACCTGGGTGCCCAGGTAACACACATTATAATTATATTATGTTTTGTCTCTCACCAAAACATCTAAGATCTACATGAATTAGGAGCTGAAGTAGTAATTTTTTCATGAGTGTGTTAATTTTTTGTCCACAGGTAGTTGACTCGCCAGCAGAAGTCGCTGAGAAAGCAGACCGCATCATCACAATGCTGCCCTCCAGTCCCAACGTCAAAGAGGTCTACACAGGCCCCAATGGCATCCTCAAGTACGTTTAAGGCATATGTTGCATTATTTGCAGTAAACTGTTGTTGTTCTTTTTCTCAGAAAATCAGTTTATTTGTATACATTGTTCACACATAAATTTGTGCATCTTCCTGCATTTGTTGCATCAATCATCTTCATTATGATATGAAACAAATTGTAATAGTAGTCGGTCTTCATGTCCACCATATAGGACATTGGAAAGAGAAAACTATTTAACGGTTGTTGCGAAAAAGCGCACTCAATTTCTACCTTTTTAAAAACTAACTGTATACATGTAATGACTAGTGAGTATTGACATATTTTATTTATCTTGTTGTGTTTTGCATTTCAATAAGGCTGCTTTCTGTTTTGCATGTTTTTTTTGTTGTTGGTTTTTTTTTAGGAAGGTAAAGAAGGGAACGCTTTTGATTGACTCCTCCACAATCGACCCTGCTGTCTCAAAGGAGATGGCGGTAGCTGCAGAGAAGATGGGAGCCGTGTTCATGGACGCACCTGTGTCAGGAGGTAACACTTTATTTGTGACGTGATGGCTGGGGTTGTCACGATAACAGAATACTGATAGCTGATAATTTCACGATTTTCAATATTTTTTTTTATTTAAAAAAAAATTAATTGAGGACTTAAATATACAATATTTTATTGAAAACCGTTTAAAAGTGGCAAGTATTTAACATCACTGGGCTTATCATATTTGTGCAAAGATTTCAATTTGCAGTATCAGCTCCCAAACATTAAAAGAGAACAGTAGTGGCTTACAGCCTCCCAGTATATGAAAACAAACAATACTGGGCTTATAAATATTCTCATTAATGACAACAATAGTCAACTATTTTACATTCTAAAAAGAACATCATTGGCATTGAGCCTTAAAGTATATGAAAAAAATAATATTTTTCTTAATATTCTTTGTATGATTGTAGCGTGATGAATTGGGTAATAAAAAGGCTAATACATGTTAGGGCTGGACAATAATAACATTTTAATTTTGATTGTGGCTTCTCACAACTATGAAAATATAATAATCGAAAATAAACAATTAATGGGCCGCGAAACTTGCATGTGAATTTTAGACCTTTTGACTTCAGATGAGGAGCGAATGAGTGAAAAAAGATTACGTCAGTTCAGTACAACAGTTTGGCCAACAAAAACAAAGAGGAGTGACACTTCACATCGAATACACAATCCAGTCTTTGTTCAATTCGATGAGATGATAAAACATTTGAGCTAGTATTGATGTTATTTGAACACTGATACAGATTGCAGTTAAATAAAGTACGAGTGAACATCCCAGTAAACAAACTAGAGACTTTATAAAGAAGTTGTAACAACGTTCATGTAACATCAAATAGTGTTCTCCTACTCTGTATACTTTTAGTGTGAAGACAAGTGCGTCTGTTTCTGATATTGTCCACACCTGTCTCCATTTAAACACACGCCTGGGAGCGTGGAAAAATGACCTTTAACCAAGCGCTTGGCTCCGTTTACTCCGAGGGGAAATCTTCTGAGCAAAGTCCGTGTCGTTGGTCCGCCAGGATTATCAAGCCAAACGATGGTAGTGATCATGCGCCTGATTTCGTGTTCCCTAAAATAAAAATAATAAATGATGGGATTTCGGTAATAAAAAAATTTGACGTATTACTAACCGTCGGGAATTTTATCCCGAATTATCATTATACCGCTTACCGTTACATCCCTCGTCCATTAACAAGTAAAAATTCAAGGGCGGTCACGGCATGTTCTTGCCGCGGATGTTGGTCATACACTATTGGTTTTTTAGGGCATTACTGCAAATGGTAGGGTGGTCGCGGCTTTTGCCGCATTTGCCGTGGTTAAATTCGAGCCCTTGGATTTCAGGGTTCACGTAGCCGTGGGCAGTCACATAATTAACCAGTAAAACGGAATCCGGTGAGAAACGCAAAATAAAATCAGGGAAATTCACATAAATGTAAGTGAAATGTTGTCATTGTGAGGATAAGAGGCATTTGTTTGGGAAAATATTCAGTCTGGTAACGCTTATTTGTCCCCGACACACTCAACCGCCTCCTCCTGAACTAAACAACAAAGAGACGGCCACTTGAAACAGCGAATAAACTAGGAAGCTAAAGCTAGCAAGAACAGTCCATACACCCACAACACAGCTCATCTGCTTGTGTTGTGAACGACATCATGGTTGTAACATTAATGTACAAACAGTGGTCATAACTTGAAAGGCCCACTCTTTATTATTATAATTTTTTTTTTTTAAAGCCTCAAGTTGCCGCTTTACTTGTCAAGATGAGAAAAACAGCAGGGCGCACTTTTCCCCTTCACAATAACAGCGCGGTGCGCCACATCCGGTCTGACTGTGCTAACAAAATAAAAGTTTCAAAAAAAGTACCTTACACAAGCATAATATACTTAAAGCACGTATTAATACATTTACACAATTATTTTGCTTTGCCATAAAATACTGGTCGAAATGGTCCAAAGATGTATAGCACCAATACATGTGAGGATTTTTGCATTTATTAACAAACATTTAATTTGACACAAGTTGACCACACTAAATGATATTAAAATAAAAGTAAAATGTAAAAAAAATGAAATAAAAATGTACTGGAAAAACTGAATTGTATTGTTTTTTTTATCTTGCTATTGTTGTTTAACTTAACTGCTATTGCTACTATTATTATTTTAGTTTGTGGTTTATTTGTTATAAATTTATATCCAGGTTAAAAAAAAACATACATACACACAAAGTTGAGTTTTGGTGGCACCATAACTACTCACTTATGTTTTCAAATTAATGAATGACTGTGTAATTAATCATTATTACAATATCAATAAAATGGTTATTTTTGCAATAATCGTCCAGCCCTAATACATATAATTAAAGACAAATCTTTGCTTTTATTTATTAGGATCAACCTTTCAGCTTTTTCGCATTACAATTATTTTTATTTTTAGCATTTATGGAATTGGTAAAGGTTGCGTTGCATGCTTCTGTAAGTTTTCTGCACGCTCTAGTACCGCACGCTCCCTGGGCTTGTGGTGGCGGATCTGCGTGGCATTTAACTTTCCTGGCCGCTTGTCATTGATTACCGAATAAATGCAAGACGACAGTATACACCTATTTTACTTTTAACATGTACCTCTATTCGTTACATTTAGTAAAGTCAATTCCGAATTTTTTTTGTAGCTCATATTTGGCCTGTATCGGATTTTTTCATGTCAATGTAAACAGTGCAATTTTGAATTTATCATATCCGAGCCAGTGACTTCAGTGTGAACGCCTAAAGATACGGAAAAAAGCTTGTATCGGTGTATTTTTTTTGCGTATTGGTATTTAATTACCGATACTTTTGACAACCCTAGTGATGGATGCATATACAATATTTTTCAAAAACTGCAGAGTACCAGCTGTCACAAATACATCATACTTAATTAAAGCAAACAATTGCTACTTAATGTGTTCATAACAGGTTCCACTGGGGCCTCCAAAGTTTAATGTAAAATTAATGACTATTAACAAGGGTAAATGTGTGAAACTAACCATAAAAACTAAAATGGAGTTTAGTGCAACACAAGAATGGGTCTGGCTGCTCAGTACAATATGAGGTCGTAAAGTTGCACAAAGAGACACCAGCCGCACTGCTAGTACTGTGACCCCCATTGCCAAGTTCCTGACCCCCTCTAACACTCTTTGTCAGCCTAAACTCTGGGACCTTTTGGGTTACTGCTGCTACACGGGATGTAATTACCAAGCAGACCGGCCAGTCGGTGCCCTCTCCGGGTTTTATTGCTGTATTTGACCGAGGCTTCTTGGAGGCAAGGTTGAGGTTTTTTAAGTCCTCATTATGTCGGCGCTGTCTGCCGATGACGACTCCTTGACAGAGCACAGGATCACCAGTCGCTCTTAATGGGCCGCGCCGCGCCAGAGAAGTCTCGCGTCCGGCGCTTCTCATGTTGATGGAGCCGTAATGGCGGCCATCCCATGTTAGTGCCTTTCATGTCAGATAAAGAGCCATAAAGAGGAGAGAACCTGCCCTCACATGGAGGGTAGATAAGACACAAGCGAGACACTTCCCAGTAAAGCTGTCCGTCACCTCGTCTCACCGCGGCTCCTCCTATTTGACTCATGCAGACTGCTTTGAATCGTGCTTAGGCATTTTTAGGCATGCCGTATTCTGACTGGACTTTCGCAATACTGCTATTAGCGCACGAAACGCTCTGTTGCTCATGCGCTCCCTGCTCACAAGCGCAGACGGGGCCCACGCTGGCATGTTTACCAGCTGGCGTCTGCAGCGGAGAGCGACTGCAGTCAGCGAGATCAGAGCCTTAAGCCAGATACTCTCCTTGAACACACACACTGTTTACTCCTGGGCACCACTCTGTGAAGCTTGTTCCTCTCCTGTCTCCCAAATAAGCCTCTTTTATTAGCCTGAGATGACCAATCATTGACCCTCTACTTTCCCAAACATGTGCCTTGTAGGGCCCTAACATGCTCAGTAGCTATTAGGGTTGTGCCGATGGTACCGGTACCAACATGTATTTCGTTACTTTTCGAAATAAAGGGAACCACAAAATATGTAATTATTGGCTTTATTTTAACAGAAAATCCTATGACCAATATGTTTCTTTTTGCAATCAAAGAACAGTTTTGGCATTTGACATGGCCAATTATGCAAATTAGCTCTTACTTCCAACCTATCAACACAATCAGATTTCAGTACTGTGAGAAACACTGACCATGTTTGTATTAAATTGGATCGATTGAAAATGGTTGACCTAAAACGACATTGACCTCCATTGTTTTCTACCCATGAGGAGTGACACAGGCCTAAAACCCCCACAATGTCAATGTCTGTGGCAGGATAGGAGTCAGGATGCCTCTCTCCTACCAGAAGATGGCACCCTACCCAAATAGGGCCCACTGTAGAGGGCCGAGTGATGGGAAAACAGTAAGCAACAATAAATGCTGGGCTCTGTGACAAATTGGCCCTTTTCATGGAACACATTTAAAAAATGTCACAAGAAGTAGAGGTCTGCTGTGAATAGTAAAACTAATGACGGTTTAACTCCTGCAATTTTCTTTAAAAAGTAGGTCCTGTATTTTAAGATTTTTTTCTGACAATGGAGCCGTTGTCAATGTTTTTTCCGGATTTTCCCCTACAATTATCAAATGGAATTGGAATGTAAATGTTATGGAAAAAACGTATATTAACTTGAGTGTTCTCGCTTTATAATTGTCGACCAACATGTCAACATGGGATAGGATGTGTGTGTGTGGTTTGTTCCATCCGCTGTGCGGTTGTGTATTTTCTCTTAGTTAGTTAGCAACACAACTCAAAGTTATCAGCACATGTTGATGTAACTTTCAGGAAATGGGAAAAGGAACAACTTATTCGATTTTGGAGGTGATCCGGATCACCTTCACAGTCAGGATCTTTTAAATGATTCTTTACTGTTGGGAGATAAGGCCTGATGGAGGCTTGTGATCTGAGTGCCTTTTTGTACTATTAAAAAAAATAATAATAAAAAAGGTCAAATATGTACACTACAGCAGCTGCTAACGCAGTGCTGAGTGAATTACACCTCCATTGCGACAAAGTACATTTTTTCCAAGTATTCACTGGGGGACTGGCGAACAAGGCTAAAAATCTGACACATCGAGCAAGATGGGAGCACACAAGAAGGCATGCTAAGATAGCAGCTAAACTAGCTAAAAACTACAGAAGAATAGATGCTTAGTTGGTGCTAACAAAAGTGTTGATGGAACCAGTTTGCAGCAGAAAAAAACAGTTATGAAAAGCAAATTAAATAGTGGATTAATACAAATCCAGAGAGAGAATAACAAAACAGCTACAACGGGTGGATTGATTCATATTCGGGCATTGTCAATACCATGACTAGTACCTGTATATGATCTATGCGAGAGTGATTAGATTGGTATTTTTGTTTTCACAAAATCAGTTTTTCGTCTGTTTTGTCATTGTTTACAAATTTAGGGATTAAGCACCTGGACACAGGACGACTTTGAATGCAAAAACCGTAGAATTTAAATGAGTAATAGATGGTAGTTTTTACTTATTACAGACTTTGTTTTGCTGAAATAATTGTTTTTAATAAAAGAGAATGATGAGAGTAATTTAAATATTTAGTTCCTGTGTTTTTCTGCTGAATATAATGGTGAATAAAAATTGGTTAACAAATTTGTTGAGTGATCTTGAATATTTAAAGTAAAACGTATCGGATATTGCCAATACCACCCTTTGACTCAATACCCAGATTTGTACTGATCCACTGCTGGTTCGCTTTCCAAAAATAAAGGGGATTTTTTGTGATCCTTATGCAGATCATATGGTCAATAGCTAAATATATCCTGTGGTGTACCTCAGGGATCAATACTAGGACCTACATTGTTCAATTTCTATATAAATGACATTTGTGAAGTTACAAAAGATTTAATATTAGTATTATTTGCGGATGATACAACAGCGTTTTGTTCAGGAGAGAACACACAGAAGATAATACAAATAATATCAGAAGAAATGAACAAATTAAAAAGATGGTTTGACAAAAACAGACTCATGTTGTGTCTCAGTAAAACTAAAATAATGCTATTTGGTAACAGTGGAAGAGAAAGTCAAATACAAATAGACGGAATAGAAATTGAAAGAGTAAATGGTAAAAGATATAATGATTGATGATAAATTGAACTGGAAATCCCATGTAAGAAATATACAACATAAAGTAGCAAGAAACACATCAATAATGAATAAAGACCAAAAATCACTTCATATTCTCTACTGCTCGCTAGTGTTACCATATCTGAGTTATTGTGGAGAAATATGGGGAAATAACTACAAAAGTACACTTCATTCATTAACGGTGTTACAAAAAAGATTGGTTAGAATAATACATAATGTTGGATATAGAGAACATACAAACCCTTTATTTATTGAATCAATGATACTGAAATTCCACGATATAGTGAATTTGCAAACAGCTAAAATTGTACACAAAGCAAACTATAACCTGCTACCCAAGAATATACAACAACTCTTCTCTAAAAAAGAGGAGAAATATAGTCTTAGAGAAAAATGTAATTTGAAACATTTGTATGCACGTACAACACTTAAGACCTTCAGTATATCTGTATGTGGAATTAAATTATGGAATGGATTAAGCAAAGCACTTAAACAATGTACTAATATGATCCACTTTAAGAAACTCTACAAACTTAAAGTGTTTACAAAGACGAAGAACACTGATAAACATTCTGAATTTATTTCATCCATCCATCCATTTATTCATTCTCAAAATAATCTTACTCATCTCATCATATGAAATATAACGTACTTCACCAATTATTAATTATGTATTTATTTTTATTGTGATTACTTGAGTATATTGTGAATAAGTTGAGAACAGGAAGTGAATAAAAGTTTTAGCAACTGTTATGTAAAAGAAAAGGGGTATAGCAGGTCCATTCCATCTGTCATACTTGATCATTTCGCGATATTGCCATATTTTTGCTGAAAGGATTTAGTAGAGAACATCGACGATAATGTTCGCAACTTTTGGTCGCTAATAAAAAAGCCTTTCCTGTACCGGAAGTTGCAGACGATGTGCGCGTGACGTCACCGGTGTGAGGGCTCCTCACATCCTCACATTGTTTATAATATGAGCCACCAGCAGTAAGAGCCATTCAGATAGAAAGAGACGATTTCCCCATTAATTTGAGCGAGGATTAAAGATTTGTGGATGAGGAAAGTTAGAGTGAAGCACAAATTAAAAAAAAAAAAAAAAAGGCGACGGCACCAGGGACTGCGTGGTCGGTAGTAGTGGGTTTCAGTAGGCCTTTAAATAAGCTCTGCTTCTTCCTACTCCTTTTCGGACAAGTTGAAAAGAGAAAGTGGAAATTGTGATGTATCATGTTGTATGCTTGCATGTTCGAAATAAACTCAAGCAGTCCTCCCCATGAATAAATTGAAAAACATACAATACATGATCGGTATATGACAGGGGTGTCCAAAGTGCGGCCTGGGGGCTATTTGCGGGCCGCAGCTAATTGTTTAATGGCCCGCCTCACATTCTGGAAATACTATTGCAAAAATAAAAACACTAAAAAAAAAGTAGAATGAGAAGAAATCTAACAGGGAAAAGTTGCAATGTTGACACAAAGCTGCCATGCAGGCTGTTTGTTTTTCTTTATTTTGCTCTTATTACCAATGCTAAAAAAAGAAAATATATATATAATGAATTATTGACCTATTTGAGGCTCCACTTACTTCAAATATTTCACTTTATAATGTTTTATGTGGACAATATTATGTGCATATACTGTGTGGTTGCCATATAAAAACAGTGTCTTTTTTTGACAAAAGAGCATAAAACCAACAAAATAATAGTTCAAACGTAAAATCGACAGATATATCTGAAGTAGATCTGTAACTTAAGTGTTGAAAGTAAAACAAATAATAAAAAAAATGTATCACTTTATAAGAGGGGGACCTTTTGGATCCCAAATATATTTGATGGGATTTTATTTATTTTTTCACTGTGATTACTCAGAAATGATAATACTTTTAAATCAATGGTGTCCTGCATTATTGATCTTTTTAGGGCTCCAATTACTTCAAATCAAACAATGCTTTCTGAATGTTTTGGGCAATGGGGGAAATTCTGCATATTTCGGTTTTACTATGAAAAACAAAGTTGTCTTTGACTGAAAAGGCAAAAAACTTTTTTTTTTTTTTTTTTTTTACTTTATATCAACCTGAAGTTGATATAGAGATTTACTGTAAGCGTTACATAATAAATAAGAAAAATAATTTGACTTATTTTTAACATGTTAATGAGGGAGACCCTCTATGGTCCCTGGGAGTCCTAAAGATAAAAAAAAAAAAAAATCCATGTATTTTGTTATGGTTTGAAAATGAAAAATATCAAAACGGCCCCCGCATGGTTTGTTTTTTCCGTGTGTGGCCCTCAGTGGAAAACGTTTGGACACCCCTGGTATATGATCTCACTTATGGATGATCGATATTGGCATCGGCAGCATAAATCCATGATTGGAACATCCCTGCCGTAAGAAAAAAAAAAGCCTCTTGAACGAGAAAAGAGTCTGAGAAAGAGTGATTGTCCCGTGTGTCTGTCATAGAAAAACCCAACAACACAGTGCTCTGTAAACTATGCATATTAGAAATGACTTTTCACTCTAGCACCGCTGCTATGCACGAGTACTTAAAAAGGCATCAAGGACCATTCTTCAACTAAGAATGGCATCAGCTCCCTGTTAGTAAGTTACTTTTACCAAGTACATGTCTTTAAAGTTTTTCGACACAAGAAAATTGTTGCTGTATTTTTGGGGAAGTCCATTAGTAAAATGTGTTGGACCACTACATGCAAAACAATTGGATACACTCGCAAGTTTCATTGTCATTTAATAAAGATACAAAAGAAAGAATAATGAATTAATGTATTTAAGAAATTATTATTTGGGACAGCCTATGAGAGCCCTTTTACCAAAATCTTGTTGAAAGTCTTCTGCTGTTCTAGCCACAGAAAGATGGACCAACATCATATTTGAAAGCTTTTTCTATGCAGAGAGGTTTTTCAGGTCTACATACCATGCAGAGCCACTTGCACAACTGTTTGGAATCAGCGAAATGTCCGCATGCAAAGTGGATCCACAGCAAAACAAACTCACAACTGGCAAAAATAAGTCTGGCTCACAAGTACTAAGATCGTTAGCAGTAATTACCCAGAATGCCTGTGTTTGTGCTGTTATGCTCACGGTGGTGTGCCACATTGAGAACGCACAACAGCTTTAAAAAAGGCCCTGAAATAAACTTTCAGTGTGTTTTTTCCCAGGGCTGGAACAGCAAGCTGTAAATGAAAGCGAGATTCACCAAGCGTTTGCGGGACCGTAGTAGATCGGGGCTAATGCTGCTTGCTAACACACACACACATATATATATATATATATATATATATATATATATATATATATATATATATATATATATATATATAAATATATATATTTATATATTATATTCCTATAAGGAAGCTGATCATCTCCGTACAAGACCTCAACAGTGAGGAAATATAACATTTTTTATATTAAATTTTACATTATAATACCTTAAAGCCTACTACACTCAGTCACAAACCCTGCTAGAAGTAATTGACCATTCCCTCTTAGACTTTGCAATGTCGCAAATTCAACAAATTGCTATAAAATATGCGCGACCTTGCAAATTTGTCCAAAGTCTGAAACTTTCGCACACATTTGTGACAAAAAATGTATCAGACTGGCACTAAACTCGCACTTCAATTCTCTCTTCAAAACATATGTATGTGTAGCTGAAGCTAAAAATTGGCTTGTTCTTGGTGGCTAGCAATGCAGCTAAAGGTAGCAATCAATTTTGCTTTATTTTAGTTTAGTGCCAATGATTGTCACACACACTCTTGGTGTGGCGAAATTATTCTCTGCATTTCACCCATCACCCTTGATCAGCCCCTGGGAGGTGAGGGGAGCAGTGGGCAGCAGCGGTGCCGCGCCCGGGAATCATTTTTGGTGAATTAACCCCCAATTCCAACCCTTGATACTGAGTGCCAAGCAGGAAAGGAATGAGTCCCATTTTTATAGTCTTTGGTATGACTCGGCCAGGATTTGAACTCACAACCTACCGATCTCAGGGCGGACACTCTAACCACTAGGCCACTGGGTAGGTTCTAAATCACTTTAAAAATACGTTCACAAACTGTCAACAGTATTTCATTTATGTTCCGTAACTTGTATAATACCCAAACTGTAGCAACATTATTGGTAGATCGAACACTGAAGAACTCTTTTTGTAGCGGCATTGATTGATTGAATTGATTGAAACTTTTATTAGTAGATTGCACAGTACAGTACATTTTCCGTACAATTGGCCACTAAATGGTAACAGAATACATTTTTCAACTTGTTTAAGTCGGGGTCCACGTTAATCAATTCATGCTACGGTATTAGCAGTAAAAGTTAACCATGGAAAGAGATAAGCTAGCTTCTACGTCTGCACAAAACACGTTTGAGTTTTTAATGCACAACTCAATGCGATAGTACACCAATCTGTACAGACTGAAAAACATGAACAATCATATTACAGCATCTGTAAAGTCTTATTTCATGTTTTGTTAGTACACAGCTACCCAGACACTGTATGTACTGTAGTTGTAATAACACACATGATGTGCTACGTGTATCATGATCATTATAAAGTGCGACTCACTTGATGAACAGTTGTACGTTGGTTCCAGCTGGCCGGGAAAAAGTCGAGTCACTTTCAACTCACTCTCGGCTTCTGTCTGCTCCAAAGTCTCACTGTTCCTTCGGGATGGCTTCTTGAAGCAGAAGTTCATCCTCAGCATATTCAGCTTCGAAAACATAAGGTTGTGAATCCTCATTTGTCCAAAAATAGTCATCTTCGTTGTGTGTTACCGAATCTGCCATGATTAGAACACTATTTTTTTCCGGAAGTCGTAAGTGCGCTGCTATGGAAACCGAAATAAATACGCTGAGGGTTTTGTCCCAGCAATAATTAAAATGATTAAAATACAGTAAATCTTGTACATATTATTGTCTGTTACTACATTATAGAAAACTTGCAGTGTAATGGAGGGTTTTGAAATTGTTTTAGAGGCTATAAGGGTTACAACGGTGACTACCATTAGTGTCATCTTGCAAGCGTTTTTTTTAATCATCTTTAAAACAAAATAAAAACACTTGTGTGTTCTTATCTCTCATTATGATTGTGAACGATGGGCAAAATTCAGAAAAAGTGCAGTTCCCTTTAAGACTGTGAACAAGCAAATCAACAGCTCCTCTGCTGGTCGCGGCAGAGTATTGCAGTTACAACATTTGCATTAAGTCAATTCCACACAATCAAACTTTTAATGCAATTGTTGTGGCGAGTCTGTTGCATGCAATTTTAAAAATGAGACATGGTGTATTGTGATTTGAATTTGGTTTCGATACCATAAAGTCTTCGAGGTGACACGTGAAAAAAGTATCAGTGGTAGACAGCTGCTTACAGTATTGTACACGGGACATGACAGTATGGCGTCTGTCACTCAAGTTCAGCTTTTCCTGGCCACAATTGGAGATGTCACCTTGTTCCAAAACCTGCCTCCGCTCTTTGAGATGTCTGGTCAGAGGTGATAGAAAGTAACGAGAGATCACTCAGGCCAGCTTAATCCAGTTTGAGAGCAGGATTAATGAGAAGATGAGTCTCCGAGCCTGAAGACAGGTTACTGAAGGGTTCCTGATGATTCAGGGTCCGTGGGCAAAGGGGGCGTTGCTGTTGCAGTCTGTCACTTTGATGGTCGAGCAGTACTAGTGAGACAGCGGCCCGAACACTAGATTAGCATAACAAGCCACCCGCTGACGCGTTCTGCTGACAGAAAGGATAGTAGAGGGAGTAGATGGAGGGGGATGCTGATGGGGGGGGGGCACTCTCGCTCCAGATGGATGTAGACCCACAGCAGCTGGGGACTAGCTCTCACTTCCCCTATGTCACCTTCTGTGTGTGTTTGTGCATATCCGCGTGTTTGTGTGCGCACACGCAGAGAGTCAGCTGGCGTACGAGTTGCAGAAAACCGCTCTGTCCATCAAAAGTGACTCAAATGTCACTCATTTAAAAAGGAATTAGCATTCTGTCCCAATGTCGGTGTCTGGAGCCTAACTGTGGATCATTACAAGCTTGCACTTTTTTTTCCCCGAAATGAGCCTCATCGGGCGAGAGAACCAATTGATTGTGGATCTCTACTTGCCACTCCATTCTCTTGTCACCGAGCATTGACCAGCGCCCCTTCGCCCCCCTGCGGGTTGGAGCCGTTAGCGATGGTGATGATGGCAATGATGGTGATGATGATTAAAGCTGGTCCAGTGGTCAATAGAGACATAGCAACCTCACCACTCAAGTATGTACAGTAGTGTCCCTAAAATGTAAGTGACACGCTTCACTTTCGCCTTCTCCAGACTCTCTTGGTTCTCATGGCTGTGCACTCGTTAAACGGCGCTGATGAAGTGTGTGTTTTAACACAACCGTGCAGCATTTGCATAGTTGGCAGATAAACTGTTGAAAGTGCTGTTTTTTTATGAGACTTTGGGACTTTGGCCAGCGTGCTCCCTCATACCTTTTTACCAAATTACTCGATATCCGTTATGGTTTTTACGGGGCCTTCTTGGTTTTTTTTTAATGTGTTTGAAAAAAAAGGTAGGTGTAATTATAACAGCAGACCACATGAGGCTGAAGATGTTTCCCTCCCAACACCCTAAACCCCCGCTGGCTGGAGCTGCAGGCAGTTGACTCTCTTTTGATAGACTGCTGCAGAAGAGCCAAACTTAGCTGGAAAAGTGTGGTAGCAAACAGGGTAGCGTTTGTTTACAGCAACTACGTTTGGAAACAATGGTGTGACATGAAATGTGTCTTTGCTAGCTCTCCAAGTGCTCATGCACAAAAAGCATTTACATTCTCATTTGGGGAAACTATTGTGCTTGTTGTTGCGCTTTAAATATGTAGTGGAGCTTCAATTGTTTTGCTTTTTCTGGCAAAATTGGCGTGAATCTCACAGCTTTGGCGAGGGGAGCAGCTCGCCACGTGCTTTGCTTTTCTTTTGGCTATTTTGTGTTTCTTAAGTAGAGATGAGTGCCGTATCCGATACTTTTTTGGCACCCGACGAAATCCTATTGGTTCTACCGGGCACAGATTCAGGTATAATCCAACAATGGCATGTTTCGGTACCGTTACACCCGGTTGCCGACTCTTTGCACTTTGGCACTTGGCGATCACTCTGGCAGCACTGAGAGCGGACACAGACAAACTACCTCTAGGTTAAAAGTGTCCAAACTTTTGGACATGGGCTAAAAAAAATTGATAAAGGTCCGAAAGCTGACATATGTACGTGTACAAAGTGTATAATTAAATATTAAAAGTATGCCAAAGTTTGACTCCTACCTTCTTTATTTCTGTGATGACCTCCTTTTAACTTTTGTAATCAATCAGAACTATCAAGCTGCTGAAATGGGCCAAACATGAATAAGTGTGAATTGTTTTGCATTTTGCAATCGATTTAATTGTATGTAATTTAGAATTTTTGATGGTGCATGGACATTTTGTATAATATCCACAAAGCATGTGAGTAGGTTGTGTTTTGTGACCATTTCTGTTGACATTTTGTGTTGGTTGGATAATTATTTTTTGCACCATGACTAGGGAAGGTTGTTTGCATTGGGTCATTTAAGTAAATGTTGTGCATTGTTCCATTTAGAGTATTCTTAAGGGTCATTGACCTGAGTTACTCACAATGTCCACTTGATGGTGAGAAAATTACAGTATCATAATCAGTCAATCAAAATGATCAGTCAGTCTCCCTGCATACAACACTCTTCATTTAATGTAAGACGTTTCACTTGCCAAATTGAAGACGTAACCAGGCCATAGTTTGGACACCCCTGCTCTCGGTCCAGTTGCAATTTTCAATGTCAACAAAGAAATTGATTAAAAAAACATCTCAACGTAAACTGGGTAAGGCACCACTTTTCCACCGATGCATGAGCTTTACTGTACCTTCGAATCTGTTAATGAAAACTACAACTAAGAAGAATGTTAGAATCAAACAGCGGGTACAGTATAAGTACAATACTTAGAGTATTAACTTTTTCTGGGCTGCAACAAAACAACATAATGAACTATACATTACTGCCATCCAACGTCTTGGACTTGCAATTGCAAAATAATGTCATATACCTGCAAATGATACTCAGAAATGTGATGATTAAGCAAACTACAACAACTTGACAGCAGTTGTTATAATCAGCTCATTTTTAAATGTTGATTTCATCATCAAATACAGGTAATAATCATTAACGCACACAAATGTATTGAAAATTGGTACTATCGATTCCCAGTTATCGGTTCAAATGTAAACAGTACTCAAGTAGGGATGAGTACTAACCCTTTCCTAATTTACCTTCCCGTCAGTCAGGTAAAATGGGAAAGGGTTATCACTGGTTTTAGGACTGATGTGGTAAACACATTTTCGCGAAATAGGATTAATGTATCAAATATTTTCATAGAGCCTAAAAAAGATGGGGGGTTTTTAAAACCATAATTAGAGCCTTGTAAACATGAAATAACATCGATATAGTCACTCGTTTCACCTGATATAGCAGCCTTGAGTGTGTTCTATTATAGATTACAGTACTCATCGGTAGCCCAGAGGATTCTCCAAGTGTCATTGCTATGGCCATCACCCAGGCACTACAACACGAACACTACGTGGAAATACTTCCTCATATCTTGGGTAGTTTCTCTAAGTTAGAACTGGTCTTCCATGTACTGACACCAAGGGCATACGTTGTTCTGCCTAAAGTTGATCAACTGGACAGTCACAGGTACAACCATTAGCCTGCGTTGTTAGCATTCTGTGTTGTTGGCATTGCATGTGTCCTCACGTTGTGATTCCACCTGGCTCACCAATGTCATGTAGAGCTGATGATGTCGAAGATAAAGTGCAGTAAGAGAATTCATCTTCACTCAGCATTGCCTGGACATCTGCTGGTAGCTGTGTGAAATCTTGTTTGCATAAAATAGCATGCCAGGACTGGTATGTCTCGTGTCTTTTGACATTACTCACGTCAGAGGTTCACCAATATGGAAATGTAATTGACGCAGGAGTTGAAAAGGAAGATAATCAAACATTTGTTCTGGTTAAAGTTGTTCAACTTGATAGATTAGCCGCCGTGTTATTAGCAATGTTCACTCTAAAACACCGCTTGGTGAATAGCTTTATCAATTGCCACAACATAATAAAAAATATGACAAATACTGCCCATATAAATATATGTAGAATATGTGTAAAAAAAAAATATGAAGCCGCAATACTTGAACCGTGATGTAATGATAAAACGTGGTTGATTTCTTGACAATTAATATTACCGTTTAAAATTGAATTTTCTATAAAACTAGTTGATAATCGCACTTTGCTAAATTCACAGATTGGTAAGACTGATGTACTGGAGTAACAAGCTAGCGCGCTAATGCCTGTCTCGTTAGCTATCTTAAATGCTAACATGAATACAAGAGACATTCAACTGTTTTTTCACCATTGAGAAACAACTTACCCCAATCTAAACTTATATCAACACATTACAGTTTGAGCTACCGATGAACATGACAGTGTCTCCAGAAGGAAGTGGACTCAAATGACATCAAATAAACTGGACGTGCAACCCTCATTTAGTCTGTGTTCTTGTCCCACAGCGATTGTAGATGATGGGCTAAATTCCCACCAAATAAGAACAGTTTTACCTTTGGAGTTGTGCTGGACAATGGATTGGCGGCCCGTGGCTTTTAGCTCTTTGGCCAGCGCTGCCGGACTTACTGCTCAACCAGTGGGGATTGGTGGAGCCGTGTTCGAAGCCCAGAGCTGGACAGGCATTACAACTTTTGTATCTGGTCTTCACACATGCACAGATGTTGTACAGGCAAGAACACTGACGTTCTTCGCTTGCGTGAGTGTGTAATGGTTGCATGCAGGCTAACTTACTTGGGCCACACTCAGGCTAAATGTGTGCACAGGTGCCTCCCCGTCTAATATGATAGGTGCTTTTAAGCCTTTCCATTGTAAATAAATAGTTAACAGGTCAAGCTAACAGATCGAGGTTCCTCTAAAAACATCCACAAACCGCCAACAATATTCATACTTGCCAACCCTCCCGATTTCCCGGGAGACTCTCGAATTTCTCCCAATTTCCACCCGGACAACAAAATTGGGAGTGTGCCTTAAAGGCACTGTCTTTAGTGTCCTCTATATCCTGTCGTTACGTCCGCTTTTCCTTCGCACAAACAGCGTCCCGGCCCAGTCACATAATATATGCCACACACATAAGTGATTGCAAGACATACGTGATCAACAGCCATACAGGTCACAATGAGGGTGGCCGTATAAACAACTTTAACACATTTCGGGAGAACATCCGCACCGTAACACAACATAAACAGAACAAATACCCAGAACCCCTTGCAGCACTAACTCTTCCGGGACGCTATCCCCAGCCCATCTCCCGAATTCGGAGGTCTCAAGGTTGGAAAGTATGACAAAATCTATTTACATATCCAGAAACCGCCAACAATATACCATTTACATGTTGTGACCTGAAAATTTAGCTGTGCTAACACAGTGCTAACACAGACGGACAATTTAATAGCACATTGATAGCAGTGAGCTAATGCTAGCTTATGCTGCTATTGTTTTAACACACTGAGCCGGCAGCTGCTTCTACTTTGTCTCAAACTTACTTCTAGACCAGGGGTGGGCAATTATTTCTTACCGGGGACCGCAGGAGCAACCCAAGCACTGTTGTAGGGCCACATCGACAATATTTCAAATAAATTTTGCTCAATATTATTTTTGATATACCATATGATAAATAATAATAATAATTAATAATAATTATTTCATTTAACTTAACTTTATACAAAAGCAGATTGCTTTTGATGGTTTTATTTTTAACACTGTCTTACACAACACTTCCTGATGCAAAAATGTAAATTTCTGTCACTTTCTCCAGCATCTTTAAAAGTCCAACATTTTTCCCCGTCAGATTTGGACAACCATCTGTTGTCACACCTGCCAGCTTGTCCCATTTCTGTCCTAACATGTCCAAACACACATTTACCTCTGTGAACAAGTCATTACCTGTGATTGACCCTTTAATTGACGGCATGGCTGCCAGTTCCTCCGTGATTTGGAAGTCTGCAGTTATCCCACGTAAGAAGATGAGCAGCCTGGCGGTGTCATGTACATCGCAGCTCTCATCCAAAGCCAGTGAAAAACAGTCAAAGTTGGTTGTTCTTTTCATCAGCTGAAACTCCAAGTTTCCAGCGATGGTCTCAACCCGCCTCGTTACAGTGCATGGGGAGAGTGATACGTTCTCAAATGCACCCCTCTTCTCCAGGCATATCAGGGCAACATAGTCCAATAAGCACTCCTTAAAAATTTCTCCGTCAGAAAACGGCTTACTTTTTCTGGCGATTTTGTGAGAAATGACAAAACTTGTCCTGACGGATGCATCTCTGGGGCTGTGAAATTTGGCAAAAAGTCCTTGTTGGGTTTGCAGTTTTACCATCAACGCATCAGCCTCCCTTGTGCGCTCTTCATAAGACAGATTCTGGTATTTTTCCTCGTGCTTTGTCGTGTGGTGGCGATTCAAATTATATTCTTTTAATACAGCAACCTGTGTAGCACAGATTAATCACACAACTTTACCTTTCATCTATGTAAAGAAATACTTTGCAGTTCATGTCTTGTTGAAAACACGGCATTCGTTATCAACTTTTCTTTTTTTAGCGTGAGCTGGCATTTCGGTGGTAACCAGGCATCACTTGTCACTGTGCACCTTCACTCACAGGTTACACACGTACGTCCGTAACCAACACTTTTCAAAATAAAAGCAGCACAGTTGTATTGCACGCACGACATAGATGTTTTTAAAAATGTATTTTGTAATTTGTAATCACGCACGCGTATACGTCCACATGGAAGTAATACAAATATTGCTTTTTGAAACAAAAGCAGCAACGTTGTATTGCATACTCGACGTAGATACTTTTTTAAATTCATTTTGTATGTTATGATTGGCCGGACAGGGTCTGTTTTCGACCCTTCGAAGGTTTATCGTTATTCCCTTTGGATTGAGTTTTTTTTTTGTGCTGATGTGGGATCAGAGCTGAGGATGTCATTGTGGCTTGTGCAGGCCATTTCAGACATTAGTTATTAAGGGCTAAAAGTAAACTTTGATTGATGATTAAAAATCAGGTACTATTTTTACCCCAGTGCAGTGCCTTAAGTCAGTACCAAGCTCCACCGTGTCTATTTTGCAGCAGAAGTCAATTTTTGTGCTACTAAACCAACTGTGCAGTAGACAAGCAGCATTAGTCTCTCAGTAACAATCTAGCTATCCTCAGCTGGAGCATACAATATTTACATTGCCTGCATTAAGTACATTAAACAGTTGTCTAAGTCGACCAATTCAACTCTCATTCAAGTCCTATTAAACAGTGTGTGAAATGTTTTATTACAAACCCTGTTTCCATATGAGTTGGAAAATTGTGTTAGATGTAAATATAAACGGAATACAATTATTTGCAAATCATTTTCAACTCATATTCAGTTGAATATGCTACAAAGACAACATATTTGATGTTAAAACTGATCAACTTTTTTTTTTGCAAATAATCATTAACTTTAGAATTTGATGCCAGCAACATGTGACAAAGGAGTTGGGAAAAGTGGCAATACATGCTGATAAAGTTGAGGAATGCTCATCAAACACTTATTTGGAACATCCTACAGGTGTGCAGGCTAATTGGGAACAGGTGAGTGCCGTGATTGGGTATAAAAACAGCTTTCATGAAATGCTAAGTCATTCACAAACAAGGATGGGGCGAGGGTCCCAGATTTGTAAGCAAATTGTCGAACAGTTTTAGAACAACATTTCTCTACGAGCTATTGCAAGGAATTTAGGGATTTTACCATCTACGGTCCGTAAAATCATCAAAAGGCTCAAAGAATCTGGAGAAATCACTTCAAGTAATCGATGATATTATGGACCTTTGAGCCCTCAGGAGGTACTGCATTAAAAACCGACATCAATGTGTCAAGGATATCACCACATGGGCTCAGGAACACTTCATAAAACCAATGTCAGTAACTAAGTTGGTCGCTACATCTGTAAGTGCAAGTTAAAACTCTACTATGCAAAGCTAAAGCAATTTATCAACAACACCCAGGAACGCCGCCGGTTTCACTGGGCCCGAGATCATCTAAGATTGATTGACTGATGCAAAGTCGAAAAGTGTTCTGTGGTCTGACAAGTCCACATTTCAAATTATATTTCAAAACTGTGGACATGGTGTCCTCCGGAACAAAGAGGAAAATAACCATCCCGATTGTTATAGGCGCGAAGTTCAAAAGGCAGCATCTGTGATGGTATGGGGGTGTATTAGTGCCCAAGGCATGGGTAACTTACACATCTGTGAAGGCACCATTAATTCTGAACGGTCTATACAGGTTTTGGAGCAACATATGTTGTCATCAAAGCAACGTTATCATGGACGCCCCTGCTTATTTCAGCAAAACAATGCCAAGCCACGTGTTGCAACAGCGTGGTTTCATAGTAAAAGAGTGCGGGTAGTTTCCTGGTCCGCCTGCAGTCCAGACATGTCTCCCATCGAAAATGTGTGGCGCATTATGAAGCGTAAAATATGACAACAAGACCCCGGACTGTTAAACAACTTAAGCTGTACATTAAGCAAGAATGTTAAAGAATTCCACTTTCAAAGCTTCAAATATTAGTTTCCCAAACGTTTATTGATTGTTTTTAAAAGAAAAGGTGTTGTAACACAGTGGTGAACATGTCCTTTCCCAACTACTTTGGCACGTGTTGCAGCCATTAAATTCTAAGTTAATTATTATTTGCAAAATAAAATAAACTTTGTGTTTGAACATCAAATATCTTGTCTCTGTAGTGCATTCAACTGAATATGGGTTGAAAAGGATTTGCACATCATTGTATTCTGTCTATATTTACATCTAACAATTTCCCAACTCATATGGAAACGGGGTTTGTAATAGTCTACTTACGTCATAAAAAATTCAGACATGGGAAACATTTTCCTTTTTTACGCTGTTTGTTATTTTAAGATCCCATTTGGAGTGGAATTGTGTTCGCCTTCATTCCACGTAGGATCAAAATTAATTTAGAACACATAACTTCTCTTTGTGCCCTTTTGCCATGTCTCCAAAAGGTAGTGATGGGTAAATTGTATGGCGTTACATTTATGTCTTAATTTTGAGGTTGCAAAGGCAGATTTTGAGGACAGAAAAATGTTTTTTGTAGCACAGACATATTTTATAAAATAGATTTAACTCATGCAAAAAAAAAAAATTGAGCGAATACAAATGTATTTTTAAAAAGTTGAATGCGGAGAAGGGTGAGGTCGAGAGAGCAGAAGAGAGGGGGCGCTAGAGAGCGCATCCATCTGACTGCACACAGCACTAAATATTGAGTGTTATTATGGATAATAGCAAACACTTTTATTTTTGCACAAAATACATTTATATTCGCTCTCCAATCATTTTTATGCTTGAGTATAATTTATTTTTTAAATATAAGATCTGTGCTTGCAAAACATATTGTTCTGTCCTCAAAAAAGACACAAATATAACACCATAAAATGACGCCTCAGTGAGCGTATGGCACACTCGCTAGCTGTATTGACACTGCACTGATACTGTTGGTGTTTCTTAAAGGTTATCCACAATTTGATGAATTTAAAAAGTAATTACATTTGAAAATGAATAGTTAGCACATGTGCCTCGCAATACGAAGGTCCAGGATTTGGGTTCGATCCTGGGCTCAGGATCTTGCTGCGTGGAATTTGCATGTTATCCCTGTGACTGCGTGGGTTCCCTCCGGGTACTTCGGCTCCCTCCCACCTCCAAAGACATGCACCTGGGGATAGGTTGATTGGCAACACTAAATTGGCCCTAGTGTGTGAACGTGAGTGTGAATGTTGCCTAAGTTGGCGACTTGTCCAGGGTGTACTCAGCCTTCCGCCCAAATGCAGCTGAGATAGGCTCCAACACCCCCCCAACCCTGAAAGGGACAAGCGGTAGAAAGTGGATGAATGAATAGTTAGCAAGTATAATGACAAATGATTAACTCTGGTCAAAGAGCCAAATAGTAAACAACAAGTAAAGAAGAACATAGGGGCGGCATAGCTCGGTTGGTAGAGCGGCCGTGTCAGCAACTTGAGGGTTGCAGGTTCAATTCCCGCCTCTGCCATCCTAGTCACTGTCGCGTCCTTGGGCAAGACACTTTACCCACCTGCTCCCAGTGCCACCCACACTGGTTTAAATGTAACTTAGATATTGGGTTTCACTATGTAAAGCGCTTAGAGTCACTAGAGAAAAGCGCTATATAAATATAATTCACTTCACTAATTCACTTCACATTTACCTTATCACACTTTGGAAGTGTTTCTTTTTTTTACCTTTTACTTGCAGTATAAACGGTCAGCTGGGAAAAAAATCAAAAACTTTGATCTGGGCCGCTTTATAGTCTGGCCATTTTTATTACTTAAAATGAGAGGCCCAAAGAGATGATTTTGGTGAAAAATGTCTTGTTTTTGTCGACATGTCTTGTAGTATTGTTAACTTCATCATTACCGCTCGTATGTTTTTGCAAAAGCAGATGTGTGGTTATGTCAAAATCCTTTAAAAACCTACTAAGAAAGCTCGGAGGGACAGCAGGACAGCAAGTACTGTACCACTTACCTTCAAAGTAAAAGCCCTTTTTTCTTTTTTTTTATCTTCTTTTTCGTCACTAAAAGCATTAATGTTTTTCTAAAGCAAAACAATGCCAACAAATCCTTGTATTATTGCCCATTCTCTTTTTTTGTCTGGCCAAAGTCAAGCAGTGGCCATTTGTGTCGACAACCACTTATGTCGACGCGAGTCGGCCACTGGAAGGGATGTTGACTTGAAGGCTCTCCACTGTACTCAGTGTAGCATTTTTAATAACAACTTCCTCTCCTGCGGTTGTCTTCTCACCCCCCCTCCGACTCCTTACCTCCACACATACACACTCATCTGGTCTCCCCCTAGGGGGCGTTGTGTAGTTGTGCAGCCCTAACGATCCAGGACTGTCACTCCCGCTGGGATGGATGAGCCAAGTGCACCCAGCGCTCAAGAAGCCTCATTAGGATTCCTCTTTAATCCGTCTCTGACAGAACTGGCCCGGGAACGGGATGTCCTTCTGCACACACACACACACACACACACACACACACACACACACATGCATATGTGCATAATATACACTGTAAGGGCGTTACATCATGCATAGATGTTGCATAGAGGCAATTACTCCACAAACACACACACACACACACGTGAAGACGGATGAATCTCAGTGTATGCAGGTTGAACTAAGTCACTGGTACTCCAAACACACACACACACATTATGGTAATGATGTGTTTTTCTTCCAACCGCATGGATCTTCCATCATCCCTCTGTCACTACTGCTTATAGAAATCCTCTACATATCATAAGAGCTTATTATGGGTGATTAGTTAATTGGAGGGAGGGAGAGTTGGGAGGTAAGACAAGTAAGATCGTTATCCTCTTCTGCTGTCTCTTGTTTTCTCCATCCTTTTCTTCCTCCTCCTCTTTAGTGAGCTTTATTGATCACCAGATCGACTGTGTCTCAATAATCTCTCTCCTCGTTCACAAAATGTGATCCCGCCGCTAATTAAGCACAAGTTGTCGCACTGAGTGGGTGTGAAAGTGTCGTAGGTCAGCCTGGGCCGATATTGAATTTTGCCGACCAATGCAAAGTCAAAAAGTCAATAAATAATATTATGATCAGCATTATTTTGAGACCTTATTAAGTACTAATTGCATCCTAATTTATAACAATATTAATAAAAGTATTCATTTAAAAAACGATAAACTTTTTTTCCTCATTTTTTATCCTTGCAACTTTTTCCTTATTTATTTTATTTACTGTATGAAAATCCCACGGAATGTTAATCAATGTAATAAAATAAATTCCCAATCCCAGTTGTGCAATACTTAGGATAGAAATTTACAAAGCAACTGAGAAGACATACATATACAATATTTAATAAAAAAAAAAAAGGAAAACTAAAACTTAAGAGCAACAGTATCAATAGTAATAATTATATCAATAATAGTGATTAAAACATAAAAAAAAAACTGTGTATTATAAAAAGAGAACAATATGTAGCATTATCACTTTTTTCCATCGCTTTCACAGCCATGAACAAAAAAACAACAGTCCCAGTGACCTCCACTTGTCCTATTTTGAGTGAATTGAATAGTTAAAACAAATTCACATAATGATATGACCCATAATTATCTAATCCAAATGCCATAGCTTTTGTATACCAGTGTTGAGCTGGACTAAACCTTTATCCATTTCTTCAGTATTATTGTCTTTATTATGATGCATATTGACTACAAATATTGTTTTATTCTTTGATGACCCGTTATTCAATTCGTGCAGATCTCCAAGAATACAAGTCACCATTTAAATGTCCTTAATACTGTAGCAATGAAAATTATTGCTTTTCTATATTGAACACCGTGAAGTACAGTTTTTTTCCACAGTTGGAAAAACTACGTTAGGGGGTTTGTTTTGCTGCCATCTTTTTTCGAAAAATTCACTATACTTGCTCATTCTTCCATGTTGATGGCCTCATGTTAATATTCCCACAAAAGGACATTTTGGCTTTGCAATCATTTTTTCCTCTCCATTTTTGTTACTTTGTTGCCTCTCACTTGTGACTTGCAAGGCTCTGTCCGTGCATCTTATGTGAGTAAGCTAGAGGCCACCAATATTGTGGAAGGCCGACAAGAGGGTTCAGAATATCAAGAGTCGGAATAGATCAAAATAGTTTTTATTGCCATTGTTTGAGAACGGGTTCACAAACTAGGAATTTTACTTGGTGCTTTACTTCACTCTGTTCATTTAATGGAGACCTATGATGAATGTGTTTTATGACCTATAAATGTTACAAAGTTGTACACTTTGTTAAACGATGCCAAAGCATCAAGTCATACGGTTCATGTTCAAACAGTAGTGGTGATGAGTTAACAATTTGTATTTAGTAGGAATGTGAATCTGATTATTCGATTTTTGGGGGTAACGATTTGATTCAAAATCCATTTTTGATTCCAAATCTATACTTTTTAAATAACATTTGATGCCAGTTTAATGATCCAACAGCATTCTTCCATAAAATAGATAACCAGCTGTGATCAATTTCTATTTCACTTAAAAGAAAATTATTTTTTGGGGTGTTTTTTAATAAAATTCTTCCCAAACATATAGTAAAGTCAAATCCAAATAAGGCAACAAGAGAATTAAGTATCCAACGCTTATCTCTAAAGTAAATCTGTACAGCAGATATAGATCATCTACATCAGTGGTTCTCAACCTTTTTTCAGTGATGTGAAATTTTTTTTAATTCAAGTACCCCCTAATCAGAGCATAGCATTTTTGGTTGAAAAAAAGAGATAAAGAAGTAAAATACAGCACTATGTCATCAGTTTCTGATTTATTAAATTGTATAACAGTGCAAAATATTGCTCATTTGTAGTGGTCTTTCTTGAACTACTTGGAAAAAAATATATAATAATAACTAAAAACTAAAAATAAACAAGTGATTGTAATATAAATAAAGATTTCTACACATAGAAGTAATCATCAACTTAAAGTGCCCTCTTTGGGGATTGTAATAGAGATCCATCTCGATTCATCAACTTCATTCGAAACATTTCTTCACAAAAAAATAAATCTTTAACATCAATATTTATGGAACATGTACACATGTAGCTATTTCTAGAATATTTTTTAAAACTATCACGTACCCCTTGGCATACCTTTAAGTACAAAGTAGTTAAAACATGTATTTATTTTTATTTTTTTAAAGTGATTAATAATCATTACATGTAAAAATCACAATTAATCTGCAAACCCCTAATATTTCAACAGTGTACATTTTCAAAAGCTACAGTAAATTATGATACGTCCAGTGAGCTTGGGGCGTGGTTTCACTTGCAATCTGGGAATGCCTCCTGAATCAGATATGACAAACTCCAATAAACAGCTTTTAAAAATGACCGGGCAGCAAAAGTCTATGCAAAAATTTCCACCAAAGCATGTCCAATAAATATTATCTAGACCAGGGGTGTCAAACTCAAATACAGAGTGGGCAAAAATTTTAAACGGAACAAAGCCGCGGGCCAAGGTTGAACAAATTAACCTTTTTAATTGGACCCAAACAAGTTTGCATTGAATATTGAACAAGCAAGGCTTATATAACTTTAGTGACATGCAAAATCCAGTTCCAAACAATAATAATAATAATTAAAAAAATATCAATGGCATATCAAATATCATTTAAATAAAAATGTTATGCCTTTTTTTCTATTTGCAATCTTCTGAGATAAATATCACATTTTTTCTACAGGCTAGTAATAAATTTGAAAATAAAACAACAATAATGAATGAACCAAACATTCAAGCTTTGAAGTAGCAAGAGAAAATGCATGAATATAACGTTAATTATTGGTCAGTTTGCTGGAAGTTTCCCGGAAGAGTTAGTGCTGCAAAGGGTTCTGGGTATTTGTTCTGTTGTGTTACGGTGCAGATGTTCACTCGAAATGTGTTTGTCATTCTTGTTTGGTGTGGGTTCACAGTGTGGCGCATTGTAACATTGTAACATTTGTAACAGTGCTAAAGTTGTTTATACGGCCACCCTCAGTGTGACCTGTATGGCTGTTGACCAAGTATGCCTTGCATTCACTTATGCGTGTGTGTGTAAGAGCCACAAATATTATGTGACACGCTGTTAGTATGGAGGAAAAGCGGACGTGACGACAGGTTGTAGAGAACGCTAAAGGCAGTGCCTTAAATGCACGACCCCAATATACTTGTTCAGGTGGAAATCGGTAGAAATTCGGAAGAATGGTTGCCCCCGGAGATTTTCAGGAGGAGCACAGAACTTCGGAAGTCTACCGGGAAAATTACGAGGGTTGGCAAGTATAAGTATTAGCGGTGAATGCGGTGTATAGCGGCACCGACGCTGTATAACACCGGCGGGCCAGCTCTAATGCTAAATTGATATTGCCTCAAGGGCCAAATTAAATTACACGGCGGGCCAGAGTTTGACACCCATGATCTAGACCAAAAGGAGGTGTTTTATATGTAAATTCAAATCATTGGTCCCCTTTTATTCTGCTAAAGAATAAACACGCTCAGGTGCCGAGTGCAATGCACAGAGTGAACCCTCTTGCATCCTGTTTGAAAGACAAACACACAGAGGTGACCATTTTTATTTGGCGGCAGAGTTAAGTTATCTTTGTCGTTCAATTGATAGTCATAGGCCATTGGGGTCCACGTCACCATGACCTATATTTGCAACTTCTCTGATTTATTTGGCACAGAACTCCCCTGGTATTGGATAAACACATGAGTGGAAGGAAGCTAAGGCATCACGCTCAAGATCTGCAGACCATATGTGTGCATGATTTGCCTGCATGGCGGCCTTGCGTTGTGTTTGCTGCTCTCTGGAAAGCAGCTGCCGCGGCGTGGACTCAGGCCTTCATTATGTGGCCCTAATGGCCTAATGACAGCTCATCACTGACAGCGACAGTAACGGTGCCAATTAACTAAGGGACGGGGCTAAAAGGTATCCGTCTTTTGTGACTCTCCATTGCACTGATAATGTGATTTCAGCTGTTTTGTCCATGCTAATTCCTGTTTAATTATTAACACCAACATTATTAGGTGTTCAGTATTAAGAGGGCTTTCATTACACTTTGACGACACCCTAAAGAGAGTTTGCGTGTTTCTCCAGTCCACTTTTTTGGAAAGCTCAAATGTGCACCATGCAGCAGATTCTGTTTGTGTTAAACCATGCATTGTGTTCATGTCTCGTTGGGGTCTGAAAAGGAGTTGTTGTTTTTTTTATTTAAGGAGGCTGGCCAGTGGTGGGGAGAGGGTTGCTGCCGTTGCCTCCCACAACATGGCACGCTCCTTAAGCCATCAGGCATGGGGAGGGACGCCTAATTGAACATGATAAAGTGTAAAGTTAATTACCCCTCACGCATGTCACTGATACCCCCGAGAGGAGGGAGGGGGCAGCCTCAGGCGCAGCTGGTGTGTTTGTTTGTGTGTGTGTGTGTTAGCTGTGCGTGTGTGTGTGTGTTTGGGACGGGGAAAGAAGGGGTGACAGGACAAAAGGCAAGGGCTCCCGTGAGGGTTGTGCAGTGGATGATTGCAACAATCGGCTTTTAAAGATGCGTCTGTCCCTCTGGTGCGCCGCTACTTAACACGCCTGTCCAGCCATGAGTCTTACACGCACTCACACACCTACACAAAGTGTAAAGCGGACCTTTTGAGACACAGTCAAATGGCTGATATATTTAGGTTTTTTTCAAGCACATGTTTACCGCACTAGATATTAACTTGTGTTTTTCAAATGGATGGATGAATACCTTTATTGTCATACTGGCATAGGGCTGGGCGATATAGCGTTTTATTAATATCTCTATTTTTAAATAAATACACCTACAACTTCCATCCGGCCATCCATTTTCTATCGCTTGGGTGCTGGAGCCTACCTCAGCTGCATTCGGGCGGAAGGCGGGTTACACCCTGGACAAGTCACTAACACAGATAGACAGACAATACTCACACTCACATTCACACACTAGGGCGAATTTAGTGTTGCCAATCAACCTGGCCCCATTTGCATGTTTTTGGAGGTGGGAGGAATACCTGGGGGGAACCCACGCAGAAACGGGGAGAACATGCAAACTCTACACAGAAAGATCCCGAGCCCGGGATTGAACTCAGGACCTTAGTATTGTGAGGCAGACGCACTAACCCCTCCTCTTCTGTGCTGCCCACCTACAGCTTATTAAATGAAAATATAGAAAAACCTACCGGCAGCAGTAAAGTTTAGATCCATGAAGGAAAACAAGAATGTGAATGAATGTTTATAACTGAAGACATTTACAAATGCATAAAAAAGGTTTTTCTTTTTTACTATTTTTTTTAATGAATTAATGTTTATGACAACCTTTTTCCAAAACACAATACAGAATGTGAGTTATAACAGGATAATGCATACATTTATCATTTTGTTTTCAAAAAGGTTACATAAAGTGGGACCCCAAAAATTTACTGTGGGACCCCATTTTTATGACTTGATGGTTTGAAAGTTCCTAGCGCCAACACTGATATGATATGTAAAAGATATGTTCTGGTGCAGGGGTCGGCGCTGCCAGCATGGCCAATCTCACCTTCATGGTTGGTGGAGTGGAGGAGGAGTACAACGCTGCACAGGAGCTGCTCACCTGCATGGGGGCCAATGTTGTTTACTGTGGACAAGTCGGCACCGGACAAGTAAGTCATATTCATAATATTTGCAATACGTTACATAAAAGAAAGCATTTTTTCCAATGTGTTCTCTGTTGGTTCCTGATTGCAACTCAGCGCCAAATATGTTATTGCATCGTGTAACTACACTGGCACCTTGATTTACAAAGTCAATTGGTTCCTGAACCGGGTTCGTAAATAGAAAAGTTTGTATATAAAAGCAAATTTCTCCTCAAGAAAAAATGTCAACACCATACTGGCCAACCTTGAGACCTCAGAATTAGGGAGATATTCAAAAGGCCCGCTGGGGGTTCTCTGACCATGGGTGACTATATCCGTTCGGCCACTGTGTTCAATGGAGAAGTCTTGTAGGAGCCTAAATACTGTTTAAGTTATTTTACATTTTATGGAAGGTGCTTTATGTTTATTCAGCCAAAAGGGGACTATTTACTTTATTTGCATGATAAGAAAATGTATATATTGAATGCTTAGAGTAATTATATAAATCTCACTTTAGGTGTAATTATTACATTTGTCAAAATGATTTGATGATGTAACTGTTTAAGTGCATATATGGCGGAAGTATCTGTGGTAAGGGGGTTTTTGGACGCAAGGTGTCATGGGTAATTGCTGTCAGGTGCGGTGGAATCGAGCCACACAGTTTTTTGACCTCACTCATACTTATTCTCATTCATACTTTTTCTAACTAGTACTGCAACAAATTCTCTTTATTTTGTCATTCATTTGTTCCCACATCGTGACTGTTTTATGTTTTGAATTATTAAGATCACAAGTAAAACCATACAAACGAAGAAGAACGTCTGGAGTTTTGTTTTGTTGTTGCCGCAGCAAGCGGAGTGAATGTGATAGTAGAGGAGCGTCAAGCTTAAGGCTACTTTAGGAATCTACATTTTAGTCAAAAAACTTGCTCTTTGTGGAGTAAACGGAGCGTAGAACTGCCTGACTGTAAAGGATCAAGAGGAACAAGCCTGCAAGAGGAGGCGACAGGTACGTGAGTGCACGCTGCTTGAAAGAGAGAGAGAGAGAGAGAGAGAGAGCTCGTCCCGGTGCGACGCTGCGGCACACCGGCATTTTTATTGACTCGTTGTGGAAATATTGGCTTGTAATGGATGCACAAGACAGTGGAAAAAGGACAGTAAAAATGACCGAGAAAGCTGTAGAAATGCACAAGGTGAGAAAGATGCAGGCACGCAAGAGCTCACTGGCTCAATTGACTCGCTTGATGACGCAGATTGAGCACTTAATGGAGGAGGATGTTAATGTGGACGCTGTAAAAAATCAGCTTCGTGTGGACTTTAGTGGCTTGCAGCAAGAATTTTTGGATCTTAATGCTGATGTTCAGAGATTCATGTCTGAGGAGGACTTTGTGGAAGATCAAAACAATTGGTTTGATCCCCAAAAAAAAATGATGGAGGACTTTTTCTGGAAATGTGAGGAGTGGATGAAAGATGTTTTTAAGCGTGTTGAGCAAGCGGAAGAATGCAATAAACAAGTGTCACCTGCAGATAGTCGGTCTACATCAACAAAGAGGACCGCTAGAAGTCAAAGTAAAGCTGGATCACGAAGCAGAAGTTCATGTTCTTCATCTTCTGTCAGATTAAAGGCAGAAATGGAGCGTGTATCATTGAGAGCAAAGGCGGCAGCTTTACAAGAAAAGTTGGCCATAGAACAGGAAGAAGCTGCAATAAAAGCGCAAAAAGAAATGCATGCAATGCAAACAGCACTCGCTGAATGTGACGCTAAAATGGAAGTTTTACAAAACTATGAAAACACACAAGAAACAGACAGTATCAATACAGCTGATAAAAAGGATGTTAGAAGACCTGCTAGTCCTAACACACAAGTACCACCACCCACTTTACCAACACGTAGCATTAAACATAATGCTCCCCCCACATCTATTCAAATGACTACATTTGCGCCAAGGACTGAAATTATAGAACAACAGACATTAACACTTGATGGGCTTTGCCAAGCAGTATCTCAGCAAGCCAATGTCAGAGTATCTCGTGAAGAGTCACAAGGCATCCCTACTTCCACCTCTTTCCATTCCAACATTCAAGGGTGACCCCCTGGAATACAAATATTTTATTGGGGCCATAGAACATGGAATTGAAAGCCGCACAAGTGACAACCGGGATTGTCTTCAATTTTTACTACAATATACAAGTGGAAAACCACATGAGTTGGTAAAGAGCTGCATCAATATGGAATCTTCAGCAGGATACACTAAAGCAAAACAAATGTTATAGGAATTTTTTGGTGATGACTTTAAGATAGCCGAAGCCTACATAACAGAAGCCATGGAGTTGCCAACAATCAAGCCAGAAGATGGTGTTGCCCTTCAGTCCTTTGCATTATTTGTCACAGGCTGCTCTAACACAATGACAGACATTACCTACATGGAGGACTTGGACAACACAGCCAATATAAAGGCACTGGTAAACAAACTTCCATATGAACTCAGAGAACCTTGGAGGAAGTTTGCATGCGACTTACAAGAAAGAACAAAGACAAGAGTTTAGTTTAAGGATTTTGTGGACTTTATAAACCGGCAAGTCAAGTATCTTTTGAACCCGCTTTATGGGAACATAAAAGAAAGCACCATTAACACGAAAGATTCTGTGAGACAAAAAATAAAACCACAATATGTAGAAACCCTCAAACCAAAAAAGGTGTTTACAACAGTCGTTGTGCCCCCCAAGACAGAAAATGATAACTACATCATAACAAAAACACGAACAGTGTTGGTGGACAGAAAACCTTGTGTTTATTGTAATGAAGAGCAACACAGCCTCACAGTTTGCAAGAAATTCAAGAGCAAGCTCAACAAAGACAAGACTGACTTCTTGAGAAGCAAAGGTGTGTGTTTTGCATGTTTAAAGCATGGACATATGAGTAGTAGCTGCAAACAAAAACTTCAATGTCAAGAATGCTCGAGACTGCATCCCACATTATTACACATTGGTCATAAAGACTCCAGAGAAGAAACCGGAAAGGACAATTGTGAACAGCAATCAATATCAAGTGTCATTGTACAAACAACTGAAACCT
Organism: Nerophis ophidion; assembly: GCF_033978795.1. NCBI lineage: Eukaryota > Metazoa > Chordata > Actinopteri > Syngnathiformes > Syngnathidae > Nerophis > Nerophis ophidion. The sequence goes on along the minus strand of NC_084631.1, from coordinate 29,150,084 downwards.
GTGGTGTCACTGGGGCCGGTAGAGAAGATTGTGTTCTTTCGATTCTTCCAGTGTACATCAAGGCACAGAAAGGAACCAAGACAGTGCTCACGTATGCCTTTCTGGACCCAGGTAGTTAAGCTACTTTTGCCACAGAGTCACTAATAAACCAACTGAATGTGAGTGGACGCAATGTAAACATTTCATTGCGAACAATGGGAAATGACACTGTAGTGAACACAAGCATCGTGACTGGTTTGGAAATCAGCAGCTTGGACGGAAAAGAGTTTGTGGAACTAAAGGAAGTTTATTCACAGAAAGACATTCCTGTCTCTAAGGACAATATTCCCCGACAAAAGGATATTGATAGGTGGCCACACCTAAAGGAGGTGAGAATACCTAAAATTCAAGCCAAGATTGGATTACTCATCGGAGTAAACGTTCCCAAAGCGATGGAGCCACTGCAAGTGGTTAATAGTGTGGATAATGGACCATACGCTGTGAGAACGATGCTAGGCTGGACAGTAAATGGACCACTCGGAGGTGGAAGTGACAGAACTGCAATTGACAAATGGACAGGAATTACTGCAAACAGGATCTCAGTGGTGAAGCTTGAGGAGCTTTGGCAGCTGCAGTTGAAGCACGACTTTCCTGATGCAGGACAAAATGAAAACATTGAGATGTCCAGGGACGACCATCAGTTTATCAGTATGATGTCTCAAACTGCAGTACTTAAAGATGGCCACTACAATATTTGCCTTCCAGTGAAGAAGAAGCCTTTGTCTATGCCAAATAACTGGGCAATTGCGGAGCAACGTGCACTGAACCTACGGAAGAGATTTTCGAGAGACGTCAAGTTTCACCAAGAGTACGTGGCGTTCATGGATGACCTTTTAAGAAAAGGTTACGCAGTAAAGCTTGAAAGTGAAGAGCGCAAATCTGCTGAGGGGCGAACATGGTATCTGCCTCACCATGGAGTAAGACATCCAACCAAACAGAAGTTGCGTGTTGTCTTCGACTACGGCGCAAGCTTTCAAGGTACTTCATTAAACCAACAGCTTCTGCAGGGACCTGACCTCACCAGCTCACTATAAGGAGTCCTTATAAGATTTTGCCAGGAGTCTGTGGCGGTTATGGCGGACGTGGAAGCCATGTTCCATCAGGTTGGAGTAAGCGATGAAGACACTGATCTCCTGAGGTTTCTCTGGTGGCCTGATGGAAACTACGAGCTGGATTTTGTTGAACGCAAGATGCTAGTTCACATTTTCGGCGCGACATCATCACCAAGTGTTGCAACCTTTGCACTTCAAAAATGTGCAACAGACTTTGTGGATGAGTTTGGACAGGATACGGCAAGGTCTGTCAACAATAATTTTTATGTGGATGACTGTCTTAAGTCAGTTGCTGATGAAGATAGAGTCATTACCCTGTGTGCTGAGTTGAGGAAAATGTTGGCAAAAGGAGGATTTCGGCTGACAAAATGGTGAAGCAAGAGCAGGAAGTTGCTTAACTCGATCCCAGAAAAGGAAAAAGCACAGGGCTTTCAAGATCTGGACTTGGACGAAGATTACCTGCCAATGGAGAGAACATTAGGCATCCAGTGGTGTGCCGAATCAGACCAATTCAAGTTTAAGATCAACCTCAAAGATAGACCATACACAAGGAGAGGATTGCTTTCCATAGTAAGTTCAATTTTTGATCCTTTGGGCTTTCTGTCTCCAGTAATATTGCCTGCTAAAATAATTCTACAAGATCTATGTCGGCAAAGATATAATTGGGATCAAGACCTGCCTGACACAGTGATTGAAAGATGGAAAAAGTGGATCTCAAGTTTGGCACAGCTTGAAAATTTTGGAGTTGACAGATACGTCAAGTTGAAGAAGTTTGGTGTGCCAGCCTTTGCGCAGCTTCATCATTTTGCTGACGCAAGTGAAGACGCCTACGGAACCACAAGCTACTTGCTGACACACTTTTCAACAGGTGAAGCTCAATCCACCTTGATCATGGCAAAGACAAGGGTGGCGCCCCTAAAATCTCAGACTATTCCTCGAATGGAATTGACTGCAGCCACAGTTGCGACAAAGATGGATAAGCTTCTGAGAAAAGAGCTTGAGCTGGAAATCCAGGAGTCTATCTTTTGGACAGATAGCACGGTCGTGCTCAAGTACTTAAACAGTGAGTGTACCCGATTCAAGACGTTTGTTGCAAACAGGGTCGCAGCAATCCTGGAGCACTCTAGAACATCTCAGTGGAGATATGTTAAACACCACTCTGAATCCCGCTGATCACGTTTCAAGAGGACAGACTGTGGAAGCATTTTTGAAAAATGAGAGCTGGTTCTCAGGACCAAGTTTCTTGCTCAGCTCACAAGACCAGTGGCCTAAAAATCCAGATCCTGGAATGCTGGATATGGACGACCTAGAGGTCAAAAAAGTGACTCATGCATATGCCATTCAAACAGGAGAAGCCAAAGATTTTGTGGAACAGTGGATAAACCATTATTCTTCTTGGACAGCATTGAAGCGTGCTGTAGCCTGGTTTCTAAAACTCAAAGATCTACTGAAAGAGCTAAAGGAAAAGAGAAAAGAACTAAGAACATCAGGAGAAGAAAGTAAGATGCTTGAATTCAAGAAAGATATTGAAGGAAAGTGTCTGACTTGTGATGACATGACTAGAGCAGAAACAGAAATTGTGAAATTCTGCCAAAGACAAAGTTTCAAGGAAGATTGGGCGATGCTGGAGAAAAATCAAAGAGTAAAGAAAAGTAGTTCACTTTTCAAGTTAAATCCAATTTTTCAAGATGGAATTATGAGAGTTGGCGGAAGGTTGAGCCGTGCAGCAATGCCTAACAACTCCAAGCAGCAAGCTATATTGCCTAAGGATTCACACATCACAAGGCTTGTGTTGAGACATATTCATGAGCTAACAGCTCACGCCGGAAGGAATCACATGATGGCAAATCTACGTAAAAAATTTTGGATACCTGGAGTCATTGGAGCCATCAGAAGGTTTCTGTCCAGGTGTGTCATCTGTAAAAACTCCACGGAGCTGCTGGAAAGCAACTCATGGCAGATCTACCAACATGCAGGGTCCTACCTGACGATCCACCTTTCACAAGAGTTGGTGTGGACTACTTTGGTCCGTTCCAAGTGAGGAGGGGAAGAGGACATGTAATGAGGTATGGCGTCATCTTCACGTGTCTTGCATTAAGAGCTGTACATCTGGAAGTCGCATCCTCACTCAACACCGATGCCTGTCTTAACCCAATCAGAAGATTTCTCGCCAGGAGAGGACAAGTCAAAGAGATGTATTCCGATAACGGAACCAACTTTCGGTCAGCTGACAACGAAATGAGGAAATCAATCAAAGAATGGAACACCAAGAAGATTTACGAACATTTGCTACAACGAGGTGTCCAGTGGCATTTCAATCCACCATCAGGATCTCACCATGGAGGAAGCTGGGAGCGGCTAATCCGTTCAGTGAGAAAAATACTGAGTGTTACCGTAAAGGAACAAGTTTTGGATGAAGAGGGTCTTTGTACCTTGTTTTGTGAAGCTGAAGCAGTCATAAACGGCAGACCCATAACAAAGACTTCTTCAGACCTCAACGACTTGGAGGCTCTCACACCCAACCATCTGTTATTGCTGAAGGTCAAACCTGAGCTACCTCCAGGAGTGTTTCATCCGTGCGACCAATACGCCAGTCGCAGATGGAAACAAGTGCAATACCTTGCGGATATCTTTTGGAAACGCTGGTGTAAGGAATACCTAGCGCAGCTTCAAGAACGTCAGCGATGGTCTTCACCTAAAAGAAACTTTCGTGTTGGAGACGTGGTGCTGATCGTGGACGAAACCTCACCCAGAAATTCCTGGCCATTTGGAAGAATTCTAGAGACTTTTCCTGGTGGAGACGGACTTGTTCGTCAGGTTAAAGTGAAGACTAAGACTAACGAGCTTCATCGCCCTATTACAAAGCTATGTCTTCTTCAGGAAGCTGAAGATAATTAAAGTTTGGCGACGAAGCAAAGACCCAGAGTGGAATGGGGCAAGGACTACAAGCTTTTTGAGAAGTACTAAGGCTATTTAGGCACCTTAAATTTTGAGTTAACACGTTTAAGTAATTGTTTCAAGGACATTGATAACAATTAGGGGCCGGTAATGTAGGAGCCTAAATACTGTTCAAGTTATTTTACATTTTATGGAAGGTGCTTTATGTTTATTCAGCCAAAAGGGGACTATTTACTTTATTTGCATGATAAGAAAATGTATATATTGAATGCTTAGAGTAATTATATAAATCTCACTTTAGGTGTAATTATTACATTTGTCAAAATGATTTGATGACGTAACTGTTTTAAATGCATATATGGCAGAAGGATCTGTGTGGTAAGGGGGTTTTTGGACGCAAGGTGTCATGGGTAATTGCTGTCAGGTGCGGTGGAATCGAGCCACACAGTTTTTTGACCTCACTCATACTTATTCTCATTCATACTTTTTCTAACTAGTACTGCAACATATTCTCTTTATTTTGTCATTCATTTGTTCCCACATCGTGACTGTTTTATGTTTTGAATTATTAAGATCACAAGTAAACCATACAAACGAAGAAGAACGTCTGGAGTTTTGTTTTGTTGTTGCCGCAGCAAGCGGAGTGAATGTGATAGTAGAGGAGCGTCAAGCTTAAGGCTACTTTAGGAATCTACTAGTCTGATCTACAAAATTTGCAGGCAGCATGCCCCTTTCCCTTCAAGCTGTCTTGGATGAACTGAAATTATTTTTTACTATCATTTTGGAACTTGCAAGCGTACTTCTTCTTCTTCTTCTTCTTCTTCTTCTTCTTCTTCTTCTCCTTCTTCTTCTTACTTGTCGTCACCATGTCGCTTGTTCTGCTTTGTTGTTCTGCTGTGTCTTCTTCTTCTTCTTTTCTGATTGCCGGGCTTGACTTCAAGGTGTAACCGTTATTATTGTCCGGCCGGAAACGGCACCCAGTGAAGGATGGTGTAGCAATATTGTTGTCCAGGTGGAAATCGGGAGAAATTTGTGAAAATGGTGGCCCCGGGAGATTTTCGGGAGGGGCACTGAAATTCGGGACTCTCCCGGGAAAATCAGGAAGGTTGGCAAGTATGGTCAACACTAATAATGAGTTGCAGCCTTGACAAAAGTTCATATTTTAGTAAAAGTTTGTACACTTTGGACACTATATAAAGCGCAAGAACTAGCTGAACTGTCCTCCTTACGCAGCCTCACTGTCGCTAGCCCTGTTGTGCGCTCATAATATGAAATCATAAAACTCCTCATCTTAAACAGCCAGGTTGCTATTATGATTAAAAATAGAAAATAAAATCCCCTTTAGCTTGCTGGTTAACCTTTTTGCTTGCAGCATGGTGAAGGGGGTGAGCCAGTGTCGACAACGATGGAATACTAACTAAATGTTTCAAACCACATATTACTTTTCTATTGTTTTCTTTGGACGTATATTCATCCATCCATCCATTTCCTACCGCTTGTCTCTTTCGGGGTCGCGGGGAGCTACCAAAACTAGAAAAATGTTGTAAAAAGGCTGGAAAAAAAGCCCACAAATTAATCGGTCTCACCCACAAAGGATTTACACTCAGGCACTAAATGACTGCCCCGCAGAAACAAAATGGGTGAATGAAACGTTTGTACATGGAGACAATGTTTGCACACTAAATCATATTTTTAGTCCTTTTGAGGTTCGTATACCAAAAAGTTTGTACAATGAGGGGTTCGTAAATGGAGATCCCAAGAACACAGTCAAATACAGATAATAATGCTTGGTTCTTATTTGAATATAGATAATTGTTTAATGTTTACTGTATGTAACATTTATTCCCTGTTTATCCCCTAAAGGCAGCAAAGATCTGCAACAACATGCTTCTTGCCATCGGGATGATTGGCACCGCAGAGACAATGAACCTCGGCATCAGGTAAAGAACTAATGAACAAGATTATCATTCACCAATTTTCCATGCACTATATTAGTCTAATTTCTTAAATAATTTGGTTTCTTCTATTTTTTACTCCTAAATGTGAATTCACAGTTAACATGCTCCATCTCTAATGTACGCTGTGTGCTTCTTGTACACTAGGGGGCGATTGTGGTCATTAAGGCTTGAATGCTACATGCTAATAAAATGTCTAGATTGTTGTCAAAGGACGTTCAATTCTTAAATCACAAAAAAATATGAATAACGAATGCTTGTTGTGAATGAAGGCAGAGAAACTCTGTGTGATCTACTGCTATTTATTATTGTGTCCTGATTAACAAAACACAGGTGTTTGTTATACTTTGAATTTAAACAATTGCATATAGTTGCAGGCTAGGTTTGTATCTTATCGCATACTTCGAAAAATATTGACTAATTTACGCTTCTATATTCCTAATTTGTATGATTGTTGGCGTAAACAGCCTACCCGCTCTGGCTGCTCCTCTTTGTCATGAATTACGGTAAAGAGTTTGTCCCGCGCGGAAACAGTAGCTTGTTACATGCTAGAGAAAAGTGGTTTTCAATCGGGTGATCCAACTGTGATTATCGTATTTTTAAAAAGCCACACACGACCCTATTAAGGTGTTTACATTTGTTGTAAAAAGCGAATTTTGAGGCAGTTCATGCAATAAGTCGTTTTTTTTCATGGAAACATACTGACCTAGAGTGTGCAGCTTCAGGGGTCGCTGAGGCAAAAACTCGGACATGGGAGGAGTTCGGGGAAGCCATGGAAAACAACTTCCGGACGGCTTCGAAGCGATTCTGGATCATCGTCCGCCGCCTCAGGAAGGGGAAGCAGTGCACTATCAACACCGTGTATGGTGCGGATGGTGTTCTGCTGACCTCGACTGCAGATGTTGTGGATAGGTGGAAGGAGTACTTCGAAGACCTCCTCAATCCCACCAACACGTCTTCCTATGAGGAAGCAGTGCCTGGGGAATCTGTGGTGGACTCTCCTATTTCTGGGGCTGAGGTCGCTGAGGTAGTTAAAAAGCTCCTCGGTGGCAAGGCCCCAGGGGTAGATGAGGTCCGCCCGGAGTTCCTTAAGGCTCTGGATGCTGTGGGGCTGTCTTGGTTGACAAGACTCTGCAGCATCGCGTGGACATCGGGGGCGGTACCTCTGGATTGGCAGACCGGGGTGGTGGTTCCTCTCTTTAAGAAGGGGGACCGGAGGGTGTGTTCCAACTATCGTGGGATCACACTCCTCAGCCTTCCTCGTAAGGTTTATTCAGGTGTACTGGAGAGGAGGCTACGCCGGATAGTCGAACCTCGGATCCAGGAGGAACAGTGTGGTTTTCGTCCTGGTCGTGGAACTGTGGACCAGCTCTATACTCTCCGCAGGGTTCTTGAGGGTGCATGGGAGTTTGCCCAACCAGTCTACATGTGCTTCGTGGACTTGGAGAAGACATTCGACCGTGTCCCTCGGGAAGTCCTGTGGGGAGTGCTCAGAGAGTATGGGGTATCGGACTGTCTTATTGTGGCGGTCCGCTAAGATCAGTGCCAGAGCTTGGTCCGCATTGCCGGCAGTAAGTCGAACACATTTCCAGTGAGGGTTGGACTCCGCCAAGGCTGTCCTTTGTCACCGATTCTGTTCATAACTTTTATGGACAGAATTTCTAGGCGCAGTCAAGGCGTTGAGGGGTTCCGGTTTGGTGACCGCAGGATTAGGTCTCTGTTTTTTGCAGATGATGTGGTCCTGATGGCTTCATCTGACCGAGATCTTCAGCTCTCACTGGATCGGTTCGCAGCCGAGTGTGAAGCGACCGGAATGAGAATCAGCACCTCCAAGTCCGAGTCCATGGTTCTCGCCCGGTAAAGGGTGGAATGCCATCTCCGGGTTGGGGAGGAGACCCTGCCCCAAGTGGAGGAGTTCAAGTATTTAGGAGTCTTGTTCACGAGTGGGGGTAGAGTGGATCGTGAGATCGACAGGCGGATCGGTGCGGCGTCTTCAGTAATGCGGACGTTGTACCGATCCGTTGTGGTGAAGAAGGAGCTGAGCCGGAAGGCAAAGCTCTCAATTTACCGGTCGATCTACGTTCCCATCCTCACCTATGGTCATGAGCTTTGGGTCATGACCGAAAGGATAAGATCACGGGTACAAGCGGCCAAAGTGAGTTTCCTCCGCCGTGTGGCGGGGCTCTCCCTTAGAGATAGGGTGAGAAGCTCTGCCATCCGGGAGGAACTCAAAGTAAAGCCGCTGCTCCTTCACATCGAGAGGAGCCAGATGAGGTGGTTCGGGCATCTGGTCAGGATGCCACCCGAACGCCTCCCTCGGGAGGTGTTTAGGGCACGTCCAACCTGTAGGAGGCCACGGGGAAGACCCAGGACACGTTGGGAAGACTATGTCTCCCGGCTGGCCTGGGAACGCCTCGGGATCCCCCGGGAAGAGCTAGACGAAGTGGCTGGGGAGAGGGAAGTCTGGGTTTCCCTGCTTAGGCTGTTGCTCCCGCGACCCGACCTCGGATAAGCGGAAGAAGATGGATGGATGGATGGATGACCTAGAGGAGTGGATCCCAACCTCATATCAATCGCTGCAACAATTAGCATTAGGGTTGCATGATAAAGTCCACAATGTCAACGTGGACCTGGTCGGGCCTCTCCCATCTTTACGCAGCTGAACATACCTCCCTACGATGGTCGACAGGATCATCCGCTGGCCGATCACACTTTAACGTCAGCCACCTCGGCAGAGGTGGCGTGGGCGTTCATTGGTACGTGTGTTGCCCGCTTCGGTACCCCGTCAGACATATCATCCGACCGGGGTTCTCAGTTCACTTCTGAGCTCTGGGCTGCTGTGGTGGAGAGCTTGGGAATGAAACTCCACCACACGACGATGTGTCACCCACAGGCCAATGGTATGTGTGAGCGGTTTCACCGATCCATGAAGGCAGCGCTCAGGGCGTGCCTAAAAGACAGCACTTGAGTAGAAAAACTCCCTTGGATGAAGCTGGGGCTTCGGATTGCGGTCTTCCTATGCAGAGTTGGTGTATGGCCAGCCTTTGCGAGTGCCAAGTGACTTGGTGACCAAAGGGTTTGCCCCCATCCCCACTTCTCAACACGGCCTTACGCCGTCTCATAATCCTGCTTCCCTGCAAAGAGCGACATTTATTTATGTACGCCACGATGCCCACCGCAGCCCCCTTCAGCCTCCCAGATAGGCTATTTCGCGTCCAGAAGAGCTACATTATACACCCGCCTCCTATTGTAGCCCGGAATAGTCAGGGCTGCATTGGATTCTGGGTATTTGTTCTGTTGTGTTTATAATGTGTTATGGTGCGGATGTTCTCCCAAAATGTGTTTGTCAATCTTGTTTGGTGTGGGTTCACAGTGTGGCGCATATTTGTAACAGTGTTACAGTTGTTTGTGGCCACCCTCAGTGTGACCTGTTGGCTTTTGACCAAGTATGTCTTGCAGTCACTCCCGTGGGTCTGCAGAAGCCTCATACAGTTGTGACTGGGCACACTGTTTGTATGGTGGAAAAACGAACAAGACGGCAGGTTGTAGAGGATGCTAAAGACAGTGCCATCACGGCACGCCCTCAATATTATTGTCTGGGTGAAAACTGTGAGTATGATTGCCCCGGGAGATTGTTGGGAGGGGCACTAATATTCGGGTGTTTCCCGGAAAGAACCCGAGAGATGGCAAGTATGTTGCTATAGAGGTAAAGCCATTCAAAAAAGGTGAATTCATTAAAAAGTGCATGTTAGATTTTTTTAAGAAATCTTTTCTTGCGGCCCAGCCTTACCCAGTTTCTGCATCCAGTGGCCCCAAGGTAAATTGAGTTTGAGACCCCTGCTCTAAGTTAAACCTTTTGAATGTAAACAGGGGTGGGCGGGTTGATACAAATATCGACAGTAATGATACCAGATAGAGTATCAGTATAGTACAGCGATTAGATCAAGGTTTTTTATTGTCATAAAATATTTTTTAGTAGTTATTGTTTAGAATCTCAGGAAATAAGAACCAATAGTAGTTTAGTAATTTTGCACTACTGACTTTTTCTACCCATTTTGTATTTTATTGATGTAATAAAAGGGGATACGGAAATAATTGTAATATTAATTGCTAGTCTAAATACAGTCGTGATCAAATATTAATCATTTAACGATCCTGAAAATGTGAAGTATGACTACTAGTGTGACCAATACTGCCCCTGTAACTACTTGGTATGAGTGGGTCGATACCCAAAGTAGTATCGCCCAGAACTCATGAGAAATATCCAAACAACAGAAAAATAAATGCGGAGTACATTTTAACAGAAGTGTGGAAAGAATAGTGTTACAGCAGAAAGGAAGCAGCTAGGAATGGTAAATTGATCAAGCATTACGATTGAATATGACTCGATATGTTACCGGATACTCAATTAGGATTCTTTGTAACCCGCTTGAAATATGCCTTATTATAGTACATATGTGTACACATGAGTTTATTTTCTGGAAGTGCAAAGGAGGTCACCATGGTCCCCAGGAGAAAAAGATGGATGAGGGGGTGGAGTCACTGTCTCTCATTTACATCTGCTGATTGAGAGCTCACCCAGACCCTGTCACTGGACACCACCCACTTAAGACCTTACTTTAGGGGACTGCTGATAGGACAGTGAGTCAGATGAGTTTCTAGATGTATAAAATAATGTCGCTGAAGAATCGTCATTATTCAGACGTAGGGAATGAAATGTTCGTAGTGAGTTATCTCCCATGGCCAGGAAAGGACGGCGTAAATTATTAAGCATCTAAATATCCCCCTTGTCAAGCGCTTCCTGCCTTCATCGTGTTAATATTAGGTGTTTTTTACGGCTTTAGCGACTTAAATGCCACGGCGCACCTGCTTTTAGTGTGCGTGCACGCGGGCCGAGTGCAGCTGCGCTAGTGCGGCTGATTTATCCATGCTGAGACAGAAGAGAAAATTGGCATGAGCAGTTGCACATAAATCCCATCGCTGGGCCGCAGAAATATGGAGGCATTAAGGGAGCAACATGGATTTACACACCGCCATGCTGCGCAAACACACACACACTTCTTTATCTTTATAATACCTTCATAAAGCCCATCAATATGACTGATTGTTTACATATTTAAAAGCTCTTCAAGAGATCACTGATGCTTCCTTACAGGCTTCGACATTGTTAACACAGAACTAAATTGTTCCACGTTTCCAGAAAGTTAAGGACCAGCGGGGAACATTATTATTTTGAGAAGCAGTTTGTTGTCGGTCTATTTCTTTTATTAGCTCGACTTTTCTGAAGAAAACAGTCCTGGTATGCGAAACATAGGAATGTCCTTTAAATGGTAAATGGGTTATACCTGTATAGCGCTTATCACCTTTTTTTAAGGATTTCAAAGCGCTTTGACACTATTTCCACATTCACCCATCCACACACACATTCACAAACTGATGGCGGAAGCTGCCATGCAAGGCGCTAACCACGACCCATCAGAATCAAGGGTTAATTGTCTTGCTCAAGGACACAACAGACGTGACTAGGATGGTAGACGGTGGGGATTGAACCAGGAACCCTCCGGTTACTGGCACAGCGACTCTCCTGACTGCGCCACGTCATCCCCTTTATTAGGTTAAAATGTAAATACAAGGGTCTTCAAATGTTTGTACACCCTAGGGATTTTTCAATCAGGGTTTTAGGCTGCCGATTCTGATACAGATCGTCCATGAGTGAGATCAGCTGAACACAATACCGATCACACTTTAACAATATCAGCACAATATTCACACGAGCTCCTTATTTGAGCAAAGCAAATTCAAAAAGCAGAAATTAATATCTACTACCCTTTAAAATACTTAGCTTTTTGCCCTCAAAGTCCTTAGCGGTTAGCTTAGCTATTACCGTGCCCTCTGTTTGTAATATGTTTAACCAGGATTTGGCGATATACGATATTACCGATATAGGTTTGGGCTTATACTATCGTCTCATCGCGATAATGCTAGTTGATAACACATTCGAGCTGTGTCGCGCACATTTGACAGTGACACGAAAAAAAATGTGTTCTCAATGTGCAGTAGCATCCTTACCAGTGAGCTATCAACCCTCCACAGCGCAAAGTCTCCATGGCATCCAATAAACTGTTTCCTACAAGTACCATTATCACTGGAAGATGACGAATGACTAAACATGCAACACTGAACACTGTCGTAGGATATGTTAACCGCTAAGCGAGAGCTCTTGAGTGTAAACGTGGGCGGATTGTTACAAATATCGACCGTAACGATACCAAGTGTGGAATCAGTGCATACATTTGTCGATACTATAGTGATTAGATCAAAAGTTTTTAATCATCAAAAAACATTTCAGCATTTGTAGTATCGGCCAAAACTTATGTAAAATATCTGAAAAACGAAGAATACGTGTTCAATACATTTAAACAGAAGTGTTGATAAAACCATGTTGCAGTAACCAGATATTAACCATCCATCCATCCATGACAAAATGTTATAACTGGAAATGACGCATCATACGTCAGCAGCCAAATTAGGAGCCCTTGTAACCCGTTTTAAAATGGTTCCATTCATCGTGATATATGTCGTTATCGCACGAGGCTACGATACCTATCACTATATACTTTTTAGGTCATGTTGTTCAACTCTGTTTCACCTCGTCCTCCAGTGAGAATGTACATAAGATCAGGGCTAGGCGATATGGCCTTTTTTTAATATCTCAATATTTTTAGGCCATGTCACGATACACGATGTATATCTCGATATTTTGCCTTAGCTTTGAATGAACACTTGATGCATATAATCACAGCAGTAGGATGATTCTATGTGTCTACATTGGGAAGTGAAGTATATTTATATAGCACTTTTCTCTTGTGACTCAAAGCGCTTTACATAGTGAAAACCAATATCTAAGTTACAGTTAAACCAGTGTGGGTGGCACTGGGAGCAGGTGGGTAAAGTGTCTTGCCCAAGGACACAACGGCAGTGACTAGGATGGTGGAAGCGGGAATCGAACCTGAAACCCTCAAGTTGCTGGCACGGCCACTTTACCAACTGAGCTATGCCGCCCCATTAAATCATTGTTGTTCTTACTGCATTAATATATGCTCATTTTAAACTTTCATGCAGAGAGGTATATCACAACTAAGTCAATTGACCAAACAGTATTTATTAAACAGTTATTAAGCAGTGGCACAAACATTCATTTAAATTCCAAAACACAAAGTATAAGATGGTCAAACTTTGTAAAACAAGCTATTAGTGCACTTTAGATGAATTATCAAAACAACACTAAATTAAAGTGCACTTTTTGTACAGAACACCACTACAATAGTTTAAAACAAATAAAGTGCACTTTTGTGCATGATGTCACAATATATTTCAATAATTGTCAAATAAAAATGAGCTGCATAATAGGAAATCAAATAGCGTTAGTCCTTCACTATGTGGTAGGTTCCTGCGGACTATTTTTTTTATACGGTGTTGATGTAGAAATGGTTGCCTTGACATTTTGTTGGTGTGGCACCGAATGGAGATGTTGACATGCGGAGTTTCAAACACTCTTCATTCTCTAGCGGGGGACTTTTCTAATGTTACATATTAGCAGTAATGCTATTTTTTGTAACAATGCTTTTGCCCCGCACTTGACAAATTATAGTTGTCTGTTCGACATATTCCCACTTGACACCAAACCACCGCCAGACGATGAACCCCCTGCTGTTTTTCTTGAGAATTAGTTTTTCTTTCATTTGTTACCAGATTCGCACCTTCTTTCCCTCGTATTACCACTTACACAACAGTTAATGTTGCCCATGCAGCTACCTCTCTGCTCCGCGAGGGCGTATGCGTCTGTGACTTATGTAAGAAGGTGCGCTTGTTTTTATGTCTCCGTGAGGAGGGACAAGAAAGAGTGGGAAGAGCCTGCAGTGTAATGCCCGCAGCTAAAAGCAACTGCGTGAGATAGATAGATAGTACTTTATTGATTCCTTCAGGAGATTTCCTTCAGGAAAATAAAAATTCCAGCATTAGTGTACAGAGTTGAGATCAATTTAAAAAGTAAAAGGTGAATAATGGGGGTATAAATGGAAACAAAATAAAAAAATATTACAATAAGAATAAAAATGAAAAGCAACAATGGGAATAAAAATATAACAGTAACATAAGAATATAACAAGCGAAACTAGGCAGTAGTGACCATGTTATGAAAAAACTATCGCACTGTTATTGTTTTGCATCCCCTGTTATCTTAGTACTTCCCACCCCTCCCCAGAGAGGAGTTGTACAGTCTAATGGCATGTGGGACAAAGGAGTTTTTTTAGTCTAGAACATGTACTTGAATATTACGATATAGTCATTATCTATATCGCACAGAGACAAACCTGCGATATATCGCCTAGGCTTACATAAGATATTAAGAAACGCAGTCCAATTTAGGTGATTATTAGCTCAGTGGAGTGGCACCACACCTTGATTGGAGACACATAGTAAACTGCTATACGCTTGTCCACTGGAGGACTAAAAATCAAAACAGAGGATTTGAAATGGCGATCAGGCACTTTTTCACAAAAATCAGCCGATACTGACCGACAGGCACAGGCTTAGTTGACACTGGTTCAAGTTCCTCTATACCAGTGGTTCTCAACCTCTTTTCAGTGATGTTCCCCTTGGCATACCTTCAAGTAACCCCAAGGGTACGCGTACCCTCATTTGAGAACCACTGCTCTATACAAGAAAAGCACAGTAGTGTTTTTAGGAATCTGCTGCAAGTTTGCTCCCAGTTTTGGAAGCCAACCTTGTCTTACACCTGCTTAATACAAGCCAAAATAAGATGTTGTCATGCAAGACTTGGCTAATAGAGCCAGCTTTCCCTGTCCCACAGGCACACACTTTTTCTCTGTCTCGCACACACACTTTTCAGGGAGCTAATTTGTCGATCTCAGATGGCGGCTCGGGCCGTCTCCACCGGAGCATGACGTTCTCCGAGCGCAAAGGACGGGCCACGCATGACAATTACCAGCGCACACACAAGCGCCATCCCTATTTGTGCTACATCCTTCCATTTTATTCTCCTCTTTTTAATCCCTCATTTGCGCTTAAAGTCATTTGTGCATGTATTTGGCGTCAGGGAAGAGGAAGGGTTATATATACTGTTAGGCCTGCGGGGAAATATAGAGTGGCAAAAAGAGGATTTTAATGATGTACATGGACCTGAGAGAGGAGGATTTATTTGCGCTACTGTGCTAGCTTGCGCACACAGTGCAGGTCATTTTGAAAAGGTCACGACACACACACACATTTCCTGTTAAGAGGAATTAAATCTCCCTTTCGCCGGCGCCCAAATTAATCGATTAGAGCTTATAAATGTGCACGTCGCCCCTCTAAATGATACTATTAAAGCTTGTGTGCGCTCATTACCTCTTTAGTGTGCTAATAAACAGGAGTGGGCATGGCATGAGGATGAGGAGCTAATTGCAGTGAAACCGACATTATCAGTGCTGCAAACGAAACCCACCTGCTAACCCATAAACACCCTTTTTTTCCTGTTGGCTTCCATGCCGACACATTTCTTTAATCCAACGCGTCTGTGTGACGATGTCAGTCTTGTTAAAGCGTGACATGTCGCCTTCGCCACGCAAATTACCACGAGCGAGGAAACACTCGGAGTGGTAACGTGTGTGTTTGAGATGGAAATCCATTGATTTATCGTTAACAGAGGACAACAGCTCGCCGTCAGCGTCTGCGCTCGCCATAACAAATGATCTGCGCGCTCGGACGCGCTTTATTGTAGCCCGGCCCGTAACCTTTTCAGCTGCTGACCCGGAACACAGGGAGGGGCCGCGTGGGAGGGAGGGAAGGGGGGCGATGTCGAACATATGTCCCCTTGTGGAAAGGAGGCTGACTCTGAAAAAGCCATCACAGGCAAAACGTCACCGATGCTACGTTTCCAAATCAGAGGGTTTATAAAGAAACAAAAGAGACATGGAGGGAGAGAGACATAAATGCAACATTAATTAGTTGCTAATAAAAAGCGATTGGCAGAATGAGAGGCAGGTGGAAGGAGGGCGGCTGTGAGGACGTGTGACGGTTTAACAGTCACATTGAGAGCGGAGCCCATTTAAAGGGCCAGTAAGTAACACTGGCTGGCCTTTTTTAATGGCGTACATTCACGACACCGGCAGTGACAGACGCTGGAGTTACACCCGCTCCACTGTACGCCAGCCGACAGGGGCGCACGTCCAAGACACACGCCGCTTCACCAAACACAAAATGCAACACAGGGATAAAAACAATGGAAGTACGGCGAAACCGGACGCTTTGACGCGTTCCAGTTGTAGTGGGAAGTCGGTATTTGAGTTTCTCAACGGAAACCCCTCGAGTGGGCTTCAAAGAGGGCTGCTCTGAAGGTGAACTGTAGGGCTTAAAAGGCCAGGTTACTGCAGGTAGGGCTGGACGATATCGACGAAAAAGTATATCTCGATTAGGGCTGGACGATATGGCCTTTTATTAATATTTCAATATTTTTTATGTCACGATAAACGATGTATATCACGATATTTTGCCTTAGCCTAGGGCTGGGCGATATATTGATATACACTATATATCGTGGGTTTGTCTCTGTGCGATATAGAAAATGACTATATCGTGATATTCGAGTATACGTTCTCACGCAGTTGCTTTTAGCTGCAGGCATTACACTACAGGCTCTTCACACTCTTTCCTGTCTCTCCTTCTCACAGACAAGCAGGCTCACCTTCTTACACACGTCACATACTGTCACGTCATACGTCACATACCTATACGCCCTCGCGGAGCAGAGAGGTAGCAGCGTGGGTAACGTTAGCTGTGATGCTAGCAGAGCCGTGCGAGTGGTAATACGAGAGAAAGAAGGTGCGAATGAAGGAAGAATTAACCCCCTAGAAAAACAGCGGGGAGTCCATCGTCTGGCGGTGGTTTGGCTTCAAGTGGGAATATGTCGAACAGACAACCGTAATAAGTCAAGCATGCGGCACAAGCGTTGCTATAAAAAGTAGCATCACTGCTAACATGTAGCATCATTTGAAAAGTCACCTGCTAGAGAATGAAGAGAATTTCATAACGTCCGTAGTAACCTTCCACATAGCGAAGGACGAATACTATTTGATTTTCTATTATGCAGCTCATTTTTATTTGACACTTAAAATGTCTCTGACAATCTTGCACTTTCTGTTTTGGAAATGACATGAACGTTTGTGCCACTGCTTAATAACTGTTTAATAATATCAGTTTTGGTCAATTGACTTAAAGGCCTACTGAAACCCACTACTACCGACCACGCAGTCTGATAGTTTATATATCAATTATGAAATCTTAACATTGCAACACATGCTAATGCAGCCTTTTTAGTTTACTAAATTGCAATTTTAAATTGCCCGCAAAGTGGCCTGTTGAAAACGTTGCGGTATGATGACGTGTGCGTTTGACGTCTCGGGTTGTAGCGGACATTTTTTTCCAGCCCGATCCAAGCTATAAGTAGTCTGCTTTAATCGCATAATTACACAGTAATCTGGACGTCTGTTTTGCTGAATCTTTTGCAATTTGTTCAATTATTAATGGAGACGTCAAAGTAGAAAGATGTAGGTGGGAAGCGGTGTATTGCGGCTGCCTTTAGCCACACAAACACAGCCGGTGTTTCCTTGTTTAAAATTCCCAAAGGTGAAGCTTTACTATGTAACAGAGCGGTCAAGCGAACATGGTTCCCGACCACATGTCAACCGGTAGGTTTCTGTGAGAAAATTGTGGTAATAAGTCGGCTCTTACGGTAGTTATGAGCGGAGCTTGCATCCCCCTGCAGCTGCTGCGGACTATTACCTCCTCCCACCGGAGAAACTAGCGGTCACCACACCCGTGGCCACACCACTCCGACTTTCAGGTACCATATAATCTCACTAAAACACTAATAACACAATAAGCAGATAAGGGATTTTCCAGAATTATCTTAGTAAATGTGTCTAATAACATCTGAATCGCTCCCACTGTCCTCGCCTTTTCTTTTTAACTTTTTTTAATTTTTTACTTTTTTCAAAAAAATTTCTTGTCCTTCACTATCCTCATCCACGAATATTTCATCCCCGCTCAAATTAATGGAAAAATTGTCGCTTTCTCCGTCCAAATCGCTCTAGCTGCTGGTGTCTATGATTGTAAACAATGTGAGGATGTGAGGAGCTCTACAACCCGTGACGTCACGCGCACATCGTCTGCTACTTCCGATAAAGGCAAGGCTTTTTTATTAGCGACCTAAAGGAGCGAACTTTATCGTCAATGTTCTCTACTAAATCCCTTCAGCAAAAATATGGCAATATCGCTAAATGATCAAGTATGACACATAGATTGGACCTGCTATCCCCGTTTGAATAAGAAAATCTAATTTCAGTAGGCCTTTAATTGTGATTTCCTTCTCTGAATGAATGTTTAAAAGTAACATATATTAATGCAGTATGAACAAGAATGTTTTGTTGTATACACATAGAATCATCATACTGCTGTGATTATATGTATCAAGTGTTCATTCAAGGCCAAGGCAAAATATTGAGATATATATCGTATATCGCGATAGGCCTAAAAATATTAAAATAATTAAAAAAAGGCCATATCGCCCAGCCCTACCTTAGCCTTGAATGAACTCTTGATGCATATAATCACAGCAGTATGATGATTCTGTGTCTACATTTAAACATTGTTGTTCATACTGCATTAATACTGTATATGCTCATTTTAAACTTTCATGCAGAGGGAAATCACAAGTCAATTTTGCAAAACTGTATTTATTAAACGGCAGCAAAAACATTCATGTAATTTCTATCCATCCATTTACAACCGCTTGTCCCTTTTGGGGTTGTGGGAGGTCGCTGGAGCCTATCTCATCTGCATTCGGGCGTTAGGCGTGGTACACCTTGGACAAGTCGCCACCTCAATTTCCAAAACAGAAAGTGCAAGATTGTCAGAGACATTTTAAAACAAGCTATTAGTGCACTTTTGTGCAGGATGTCACTAAGATGACGTATCAAAACAACACTAAATTAAAGTGCACTTTTTGTAAAGAACTCCACAGTAATAGTTACAAACAAATAAAGTGCACTTTTGTGCTCGATGTCACACAAGACATTTCAAAAACTGTCAGAAAAATGAGCTGCATAATAAAAAAACAAATAGAGTATGTCCTTCATTCTGTGGTAAGTTCCTGCTGACGTTATCTCCTTCTATTGTTGATTTTTTTTATTCATACGGTGTTGATCTGGAAATTGTTGCTTTGGCATTTTGTGTGTGTGGCATGAAAAGAAGATGTTGACATGGAGTTGCAAGCACTCTTCATTTTCTAGCGGGATACTTTTCAAATGATGCCATAAATTAGCAGTAATGCTACTTTTTGTAGCAACGCTTTTGCCGCATAGATGTTGAACATATTCCCTTTTGACGCCAAACCACCGCCATTGGAATTAATTTTTCCTCCATTTGTTACCAGATTCGTACCTTCTTTCTCTCATTACCACTCGCAGCGCACCGTTAGCATCACAGCTAATGTTACCCATGTAGCTACCTCTCTGCCCAGGGAGGGCATGTGACGTTGTGTAAGAAGGTGCGCTTGTTTTAAGTCTCTGTGAGAAGGAGAGACAAGAAATAGTTGGAAACCCATGCCCGCAGCTAAAAGCAACTGTGTGAGAACGTATACTCGAATTTCACGATATATTCATTTTCTAAATCGCATAGAGACAAACCCGTGATAGATCAAATATATCGATATATTGCTCTATATATTTCTGTCTAAACTCTATTTCGATATATATCTCGATATATTTTCCGGTGAAAGTATACATGTAAAGATATTCATTTTTGAGCAATATTCCCTGAAATTGAAATGAATGACAACTGTAGCAGTGGCACTTTTATTAACCCAGTTAGTCAAGGTGGGTATTTACAGCACAGAAAATAAACTTTTTCAGTAGTACATAATTACATAGTATAAATACAAGAGAAAAATATTCTTTCTACCTAAAATAAATAACATAGCTGTGCAAATACAACATGTATCAAATACATTTGTAGGCAGGCACTTTTTAATTCCCAATCGACGATGTAATGGACGGTAATGGTTCTATGGTCCTACTAGAAGTGGTCAGCGCAAAGTAAGTGACTTTACTTAATTATGCGGTTATGATCTTCTTACTTTGTCGTACAAACACCCTTTCCATATGAGTTGGGAAATTGTGTTACATGTAAATATAAACGGAATGCAATGATTTGCAAATCCTTTTTAACCCATATTCAATTGAATGCAAAACATAGACAAGATATTTGATGTTCAAACTCATAAACTTTATTTTATTTTTTTTTCAAATAATAAATAACTTAGAATTTCATGGCTGCAACACATGCCAAAGTAGTTGGGAAAGGGCATGTTCACCACTGTGTTAAATCACCTTTTCTTTTAACAACACTCAATAAACGTTTGGGAACTGAGGAAACTAATTGTTGAAGCTTTGAAAGTGGAATTCTTTCTCATTCTTGATTTATGTATAGCTTCAGTCGTTCAACAGTCCGGGGTCTCCGCTGTCGTATTTTACGCTTCATAATGCCCCACACATTTTCGATGGGCGACAGGTCTGGACTGCAGGCGGGCCAGGATAGTACCCGCACTCTTTTTTTACGAAGCCACGCTGTTGTAACACGTGCTGAATGTGGCTTGGTATTGTCTTGCTGAAATAAGCAGGGGCGTCCATGAAAAAGACGGCGCTTAAATGGCAGCATGTGTGGTTCCAAAACCTGTATTTACCTTTCAGCATTAACGGTGCCTGGCTTCACGGTGACAGAGGGGTTAGTGCGTCTGCTTCACAATACGAAGGTCCTGCAGTCCTGGGTTCAAATCCAGGCTCGGGATCTTTCTGTGTGGAGTTTGCATGTTCTCCCCGTGAATGCGTGGGTTCCCTCCGGGTACTCCGGCTTCCTACCACTTCCAAAAACATGCACCTGGGGATAGGTTGATTGGCAACACTAAATTGGCCCTAGTGTGTGAATGTGAGTGTGAATGTTGTCTGTCTATCTGTGTTGGCCCTGCAATGAGGTGGCGACTTGTCCAGGGTGTACCCCGCCATCCGCCCGATTGTAGCTGAGATAGGCGCCAGCGCCCCCTGCGACCCCAAAGGGAATAAGCGGTAGGAAATGGATGGATGGGCATTAACGGTGCCTTCACAGATGTGTAAGTTACCAATGCCTTGGGCACTAATGCACCCCCATACCATCACAGATGCTGGCTTTTGAACTTTGCGTCGATAACAGTCTGGATGGTTTGCTTCCCCTTTGGTCCGCATGACACGATGTTGAATATTTCCAAAAACAATTTGGAAATGTGGACTCGTCAAACCACAGAACACTTTTCCACTTTGCACCAGTCCATCTTAGAAGCCGGCGGCGTTTCTGGATGGTGTTGATAAATGGCTTTCGCTTTGCATAGTAGAGCTTTAACTTGCACTTACAGATGTAGCGACCAACTGTATTTAATGACAGTGGTTTTCTGAAGTGTTCCTGAGCCAATGTGGTGATAACCTTTAGAGATAGATGTCTGTTTTTGATACAGTGTCGTCTGAGGGATCGAAGGTCCCGATCATTCAATGTTGGTTTCCAGCCATGCCGCTTACGTGGAGTGGTTTCTCCAGATTCTCTGAACCTTTGGATGATATTATTGACCGTAGATGTTGAAATCCCTAAATTTCTTGCAATTGCACTTTGAGAAACATTGTTCTTAAACTCTTTGACTATTTGCTCACGCAATTGTGGATAAAGGGGTGACCCTCGCCCCATCCTTGTTTGTGATTTACTTAGCATTTCATGGAAGCTGTTTTTGTACCCAATCATGGCACCCACCTGTTCCCAATTAGCCTGCACATCTGTGGGATGTTCCAAATAAGTGTTTTATGAGCATTCCTAAACTTTATCAGTATTTATTGCCACCTTTCCCAACTTCTTTGTCTCTTGTTGCTGGCATCAAATTCTAAAGTTAATGATTATTTGCAAAAAAAAAAATGTTTATCAGTTTGAACATCAAATATGTTGTCTTTGTAGCATATTCAACTGAATATGGGTTGAAAATTATTTGCAAATCATTGTATTCCGTTTATATTTACATCTAACACAATTTCCCAACTCATATGGAAACGGGGTTCGTACATTTCGCTTGAAAATTCCCTGTCTGACTTCCCTTCCTGGTTTGACGACCCGCCCTATCTGCGGTATGGCGTAGTGCACGGGTCACCAACGCGGTGCCCGCGGGCACCAAGTAGCCCGTAAGGACCAGATAAGGTAGCCCACTGGCCTGTTCTAAAAATAGCTCAAATAGCAGCACTTACCAGTGAGCTGCCTCAATTTTTTTTAATTTTATGTACTTACTAGCAAGCTGGTCTCGCTTTACTCGACATTTTTAATTCTAAGATAGACAAAACTCAAATAAAATTTTTAAATCAGCGAAAATATTTTAAAGACTTGGTCTTCACTTGTTTAAATAAATTCATTTAATTTTTTACTTTGCTTCTTATAACTTTCAGGAAGACAATTTTTGAGAAAAAATGCAACCTTTTAGGATTTTATACACATATACCTTTTTACCTTTTAAATTCTTTCCTCTTCTTTCCTGACAATTTAAATCAATGTTCAAGTAAATGTATATTTTTTATTGTAAAGAATAATAAATACATTTTAATTTAATTCTTCATTTTATCTTATGTTTTTTCGACAAAGAATATTTGTGAAATATTTCTTAAAACTTATTATGATTAAAATTCCAAAAAATTATTCTGGCAAATCTAGAAAATCTTTAGAATCAAATTTAAATCTTATTTCAAAGTCTTTTGAATTTCTTTTAAAATGTTGGTTCTGGAAAATCTAGAAGAAATAATAATTTGTCTTTGTTAGAAATATAGCTTGGTCCAATTTGTTATATATTCTGACAAAGTGCAGATTGGATTTTAAACATGTCATCAAAATTGTAAAATGTATCTTAATTAGGAAAAATTACTAATGATGTTCCATAAATTATTTTTTTTATTTTTTCAAAAAGATTCGAATTAGCTCGTTTTTCTTTTCATTTTTTTTGGTTGAATTTTGAATTTTAAAGAGTCGAAATTGAAGATAAACTATGTTTCAAAATTTAATTTTCTTTTTTTTCCTCTTTTAAACCGTTCAATGAAGTGTTTTTTTCATCATTTATTCCCTACAAAAAACCTTCTGTAAAAGGAAAAAAAATGTACGACGGAATGACAGACAGAAATACCCATTTTTTTAATATATATAGATTTATTTATTAAAGGTAAATTGAGCAAATTGGTTATTTCTGGCAATTTATTTAAGTGTGTATCAAACTGGTTGGTAGCCCTTTGCATTAATCAGTACCCAAGAAGTAGCTCTTGGTTTCAAAAAGGTTGGTGACCACTGGCGTAGTGGATAGAGCGGCCTTGCCAGAAACCTCAGGGTTGCAGGTCCGCTCCCCGCCTCTTGACATCCAAGCCTCTGCCGTTGTGTCCTTGGGCAGGACAATTCACCCTTGCCCCTGGTGCCGCTCACACTGGTGAATGAATGATGAATGAATGATAGGTGGTGGTCGGAGGGGTGGTGGCCGGAGGGGCTCTGGTCATGCTCCCTCCACCCCAGCAGACGATGGTGTGGAACACCGCAGAGGCCACCACAGTGTATATGTTTCTTTTAGTTTTTATTCATAGCTGTATGTAGAAGTGTCTGGTTGCATCAGCTATGCTATTTTAACGTCCTTTGTCTTTTTTGATGTTTGATGTTTCCCTCTTACACACAAGTAAGAGGGATGTGGCTATGAGTTGTTTTTTTCCTTTGGCCTCAGTCTGGACCCCCTCTCGAGGGGCCCAGGCTTAGACCGATTTTTTAATTTTATTTTTTATTTTTTTCTCCCATTCCCTCCTCTTGTTTAACTTTATGTATCTCACCTTTTTTGTAAGGGTCGCCGCAAGTTGGCAGACCCGTCAGCGATCCTGTTCTGTCTCCCTAAAATGTTTGTCTGACCTTGAATGGGATTGTGCTGAAAATTTAAATTTCCCCTCTGGGATTAATAAAGTGTCTGATTCTGATTCTGATGGCAGAAGTGCATTGTGGGTCATGGAATGCTAACTGCTATATGCTACTGCCGTAGCTGTTAAATTGAATCATTTTTCGTTGGCGGTAACTTATAAAAACTGAGAAGGGCTGAACAAAAATGGCACCGATAAGGAAATCATTTACTGCAGATTAAACAATATCAAATAATATTATTTATCTCATTCGCGGAAGAGACAAAGAAAATGTCAGCAATCGTCACTTACACGTCAACCAATAATAATTCGGCGGGGGAGGGCCTTGGCTGAAGTGCATTGTGGGTCATGGAATGCTATCGTCTATATGCTACTGCCGTAGCTATTAAAATGGATCATTTCATCGTTGGCGGTAATTTATAAAAACTGAGAAGGGCTGAACAAAAATGGCACCGAAAAGGAAATCATGTACTGCAGATTACAAGCTGGACGTAGTAAAATATGCAGCAGGAAACGACAAGAGGAAGCGGCGCATACCTTTGGAGTTGGCAGAGTTGTTTAGAAGCCACATCGAGGAAGAAGATTTCATCGGATTTATCGATTAGGAGTGACAGATTGTTTGGTAAACGTATAGCATGTTCTATATGTTATAGTTATTTGAATGACTCTTACCATAATATGTTACGTTACCATACCAGGCACGTTCTCAGTTGGTTTTTTATGCGTCATATATTGTACACTTATTCAGCCTGTTGTTCACTATTTTTTATTTATTTTAAATTGCCTTTCAAATGCCTATACTTGGTGTTGGATTTTATCAAATAAATTTCCCCCAAAAATGCGACTTATACTCCAGTGTGACGTATATATGTTTTTTTCCCTTCTTTATTATGCATTTTCGGCCGGTGCGATATATACTCCGGAGCGATTTATAATCCAAAAAATACGATAATTTCTGATATTGCATTTTAAAGCTCTTATCGGCAGGCTGATATTTTTAGACATCTCTATTTTCAAAGATTTTTAAATTTTCCTGAAATTCCCACATTTCCGGGAAATCCCCATTCAAATGAATGAACATATTCATAGTTCTACAATGACCTGAATTCTCGAAATTTTGCGCCATTTTTAAACCCGATTCCGACCTTTCAACCATCCACCTACACTACTCATCTGATATATTGAACGCAAAACATTTTTTCCCTTTGCAAAAATTCCCGGTTTTAACACAATTTTCTCCCCATTTACAATGAATGGGCATTATACAATCTACTGCATAGCCCACACTATCCGATTTGAACCGTTCCAATATCAACATACTCCGCTCGCCCTGCCATACAAGCCAGCATGTTTGCCGAAATGACCAGGAATTTTCTCCCCATTGACAATGAATGGGCAACATACAAACCCATATGCCACTTTTCTCAAGCGATTGTAATCATTAAAAACATCCACACACTCCACCCACTCTGGAAAATCAAGCATTTCACTTCCACTCACAGGTATCGGCGGTTCGGCAACTTGCGCACATCGGGCATTCACACGCCATTCCTACCGGAGTTGCAAATTTTAGTTGAGTTGTTTTCTTCGTGTTACATGTGTTTTAGGGGTTTGCGTGTGCTTGGCTTAGCATCTCCGTTCTAGTCGTTGAGACATGCATTAAAAAAAAAGAGCAGTGACAGTGAGGTTTATGGCTCCCCAGTGCTGCTTAAACCACTTCACCCCCTCCACTTTTTTTCCACGAGAAAAGGATGATGAAGGATAGACATGCTGCTAAACATCAATACTGCATTAGCCAGCGTTACAAAGCCTTCAGCTATTAACGCTGAGGAATGGTCGCAGCCGGGCGCCAGGTTCAACGGGGGTCATCTGACGCCCTCCATCTTTCTCCATCTTTTACTTCCCATTGCCTCGCTCAGTCTTGCATCATCCCTTATCCGTTTGATTTGTGTCGCACTACATAGTCTCATAGAAAGATTTGTCTGTTAGTTGTCACACTTTCTCCACACCACAAGGGTGCCATCACCCCAATTGTGATATGCAAACTTTCGAAGCTCACCTGTGTAGTCTTCTCTGGAGTAACGGTTGAACTTGAGGTGAGGACTTTTCATGTCCTCAGTATTTGTCTTCTTGGCTTTTTAAAACGGCTTTGTTACAAACCAGTTGTTAGCCTTAAAAAGAGTGTAGTAAAAGCTATATTGTTTAGATTCTTAGCTAGCTAGCTCTTCTTGATGCTGGTAAGAAGTTCAATGTGGGCTGTGCTGTCACATTTACTGCTAGAAAAGCTTTTGTTTGTAACCCAATTTCAGCCTTTAATACAGTGGTACCTCAACTTGAGACTGTTTTGAGATAAGAGCTGTCTCTCGGCTAGTTGTCATCAAACATCTAAAGATGGGGTTTCTGGCTCTTTTTGTGCAAAAATGCATTAAATTTTGTATTTGTCAACTTGTCAATGCAATTCAACTGCTTAAAAACACTAAGTGGCTCCCAACCCCATTGTTTGTGGCCACTTGGATAGTCTTTGGATCAGTTAAAAGAATGACCATTCACATATTTAATTTCCTTTCATTGTATTATTTATTTAATTCGTTTGAAATATATGCAACAACATTTAGCATGACTGAAAATGAGCAGAAAGAAGTCAAACTTATAATATAACCCAAACCCTAACCCCTATCAACATGTAATAGCAGGGACCCTGCCATTCAAAACTAGGTTGCTACATTACTAATGACTAATGTAACTATAGCTGAAAAAATAGTACAATAGCAATAGGAGAGACTATTCATCCCTGAACACCATGGAGTTCACGTAGGGGGGGGTGTATATTGTAGCGTCCCGGAAGAGTTAGTTCTGCAAGGGGTTCTGGGTATTTGTTCTGTTGTGTTTATGTTGTGTTACGGTGCGAATGTTCTCCCGAAATGTGTTTGTCAGTCTTGTTTGGTGTGGGTTCACAGTGTGGTGCATATTTGTAACAGTGTTAAAGTTGTTTATACGGCCACCCTCAGTGTGACCTGTATGGCTGGTGACCAAGTATGACTGGCATTCACTTGTGTGTGTGAAAAGCCGTAGGTATTATGTGATTGGGCCGGCACGCAAAGGCAGTGCCTTTAAGGTTTATTGGTGCTCTTTACTTCTACGTCCGTCTACCACTCCCAACAGCAGCGTTTTAAAAAGTCATAAATTTTCCTTTTTTGAAACTGATGCCGATAATTTCCCATATTACATTTTAAAGCATTTATCGGCCGATTATTATCGGACGTCTCCAGTTATTAGTGTCAAAATTGCAAATCTTTCTTGTTACATTTATCTTGTTTGCCCTTTATTCCACATTTTTAATGGTATTTTTAGAATGTGCCACAGGCCGTTAAAGAATTAACTGCTGAGCCACACTTTAGCCACTACTGCACTAGTTGTAGGCCATGTACCACTAGTGGTACATGGATCACTGATTTAGAGGGAGTTTGGCTGAGTCTGCCCTCAGTGCTGCTGGAGTGATCGCCAAGTGTAAAGAGCTGTCTGATACCGTAACATTTCACCATTGGATGTTATTTTTGGGCCACCGTTGGATTTCACAGGGGGGCGGGGGGATTGTATCTGTGCCAAAAAGCAGTGTCTTCTGTACCCGTCCTTTGAAGGACTTGACGTTTCAAGCCTGCAATGTACTTCAGTCATATGTTTTGATGATGAGCAATTCACACGTCTCCATTTTAAAGTAGTCTTTGTACAGCTTGAAAAGCAGTATCCACCAGAAATAATCTCCCAGAGTAGATCTTGTCCTGGTCCAAAAACAACTCTCCATGTCTTCCTTCCTCCCAGACTGGGTTTGGACCCCAAGCTTCTGGCAAAGATCCTCAACATGTCCTCGGGCCGCTGTTGGTCCAGTGACACGTACAACCCCGTCCCCGGCGTCATGGAGGGAGTGCCCTCCGCCAACAACTACCAGGGAGGCTTCGGAACCACGCTAATGGCCAAGGTAAAGGGCTCGTTTTCAGTTTTACTTCGGCGTGGCCCCCTAATTGTTGTACGATTTGCAAACCCAAATCTCAAAACGTGCACGTGTGATAAGATGGATTTTTTTTTTCTTTAGCTTTTCATGACGTCACCTATGAAAGCAGAGGAAAAACATAAGTAGCTTAAAATCAGAATTGGAACATTTTATGCACATCTTTGTTTGACCTGGAACAACCACCACCAAAATAAAAATAATTAAAATGTGACTATTCCAAATGTCAGCTGTCGGTGTGACCACAGGATGCAGAGAATGCAAGCAAAGTGCAGCCAGAAGGAGGGTTGTAACAATATAAAAATTTAATATCCGTTATTTTGACCAAAATTATCATAATTATGATAGTCACCATAATATTGTTAAATGTGCTTAACAAGTTCTTCTGCCTGCTCTTTGCTTGCCTTCTCTGCATCCTGTGATCGCGCCGAAATATGGTATAGTCACATTTTTATTTTGATTGGTGAAAAAAAAAAGGTCCAGGTCAGACAAATCTGACCATCATTCAAGACTAGATTGCTTAAACTGAAACCTTTTTCCCCCACCAAAATGAAAAGTGTGACTATATTTCATATAAAAAAAATTCTCATTACAGTTATGACGAAAATTATCACGATCACCATGGTATTGTTAAATGTGCTCGAAAAATTATTCTGCCTGCACTTCACTTGCCTTCTCTGCATCCTGTGATCACACCTACAGCCAACATTCGGCATAGCCGCATTTATATTCTTTTTATTTTAGTGGCATAAAAAAAAAGAGGTCCATGTCAGACAAATGTGACCAGCATCCAAGACTATATTGTTTCAGCTGAAACAATAAAATAAATTAAAGCTGCAAGCAGCGTTGGTCGGGCCCGCTTTGGCTGCTGCCTCCGCGACCCAAACCCGGATAAGCGTTAGAAGATGCATGAATAGTAGCTACTATTAGCAAACAGATAGACTTGGCAGCTCCACGTACTATCTTAACATCGACACACTGGCAAAAAAGAAATTTTTTAGGAAAATTTTGTTTTTAAGGAGTTTTTGCCAACTTCCTGTTGATTTTTGCTGAAAGAAGTGAGTGTATGAAATGTTGGTCTAAGTCAGCCCTACATACAGGTATAATTTTTTATGTCCCTACGACATTCCAAACGGAAGTTACAAGCAGTTTTGTCTGTGTTTTTCCTAGGGGGCGCTAGAGCGCAATTTTGTTTTTGTTTTTTGTTTTTTTATTAGATGGCAATTTTCGCCAGTCCTGATGTGTGTGTAAAATTTGGTGTGTTTTGAAGCATGTTAAGGGGGTCAAATTACAGCTCGGCGTTTCTGGATGTTGTTGATAAATGGCTTTCGCTTTGCATAGTAGAGCTTTAACTTGCACTTTGAAGTAATTTAAGGGGGTCAATTTACAGCTCAAAGAGGCAAAAATTACATATTTTAGGAAATTTAGCGCAGGAGTTCTTTGAAGGTGCGTAAAATCAAAACCGGAGCAGTAATCTTGATAACTTTTAATCAGAAAGGTTCAATCTCTCTCCTGTGCGAGTTTGAAGCCGACACGACAAACGCGCTCAGAGGAGATAATGTTTGAAAAAAGGTGACAGGTTTTTACAAAACTTTTGTTTTGAAGGGGTAACTGCCAACTTCCTGTTGATTTTTGCTGAAGAATTTTAATTACTAAAAGTGAGACCTACATAAAAGTTTTTGTTTCATGTGGCTCAGACATTCCTACCGGAAGTAGTTTTGTCTGTGTTTTCTTTCTAGGAGCAGTTTTTTCTTTGTTTTAAGCGCAATTTAGAGTTTGGGTTTGATTTTTTTATTATATTGCAATTTTTGCCAGCCCTGATGTGTGTGTCGAGTTTGGTGAGTTTTGAAGCATTTTAAGGGCCTCAAATTATAGCGCAAAGAGGCAAAAATTGCATTTTTAGGCAAATTTTGCTTTGAAGGGGTTTTTGCAAATTTTTGTTGATTTTTGCCCTAGAAGTTAAAATTAAGAAATGTAGGTCTAAGTCAGCCCTACATACAGGTTTTTGTTTCATGTCTCTACGACATTGCTAACGGAAGTTACAAGCAGTCTGTTTTGTTTTTTTTCCTAGGGGGGCGCTAGAGCACAATTTTGATTTTTGGGGTTGTTTTTTTTTTTTTATTAGATGGCAATTTTCGCCAGTTCTGATGTGTGTGTGAAATTTGGTGAGTTTTGAAATATGTTAAGGGGGTCAAATTACAGCTGGAAGAGGCGGCGGAACAATAAAGAATAAGACGCACAAAGAACAATAGGGTCCTCTGTCCCATTGTAAACAATAGGGACATTGCGGTCCCTAAAAATTAAAAGGATGGAAATGTGACTATATGTGATATAAAAAACATTCGCATCACAGTTATTATGACCAAAATTATCATGATTATCATATTTATCACGGTCACCATGGTATTGTTAAATGTGCTCAAAAAGTACTTCTGCCCGCACTTCACTTGCGTTCTCTGCATCCTGTGATCGTGCCTACAGCCAACATATGGCACGGTCATATTTCTATTCTTTTTATTTTGGTGGGTGAAAGGTCGGATAAATGTGACCAGCATCCAAGACTAAATGGTTTGACTGCATCCAGGCCATTTCTGATGAATTCCTCATTGCATGTTCAATTGTGTTTTATTGTTTCATCTCATTTTACTGCTCTTTTACGGACTCTGGCTGCCTGCCTCCACATTGTCAACATGTCTGAGCCGCGCTACTTTAATCTCAGGCACCAGCTGATACATTTAGTGCCCGCTTGGTATATTTCATGGTCCTTATGTTCTTTGTGGAGCATGGTCATAATAAAGGTATGGACTTCATAGCGTATCGCTGACCACCAATTCTCTTCCCAACGTGGCGCCCAGGATCTGGGCTTGGCCCAAAACACGGCCACCAACACCAAGACGCCGGTCCCTCTCGGTTCCCTGGCCCACCAGATCTTCAGAGTCATGTGCTCCCGGGGCTACGCCAATAAGGACTTCTCATCGGTCTTCCAGTTCCTGCGTGAGGAGGAAGGACAGTGAGCGGAGGGGGAGGAGCACACTGCTGTCCACGTAACACACACACACACACACACAGTGCCCCTTGTCCCACAACACTCAGGAGAGACTCTTAGGCAAAGCTCCAGTCCAATTAGTGTGCGACAAATAGCCTAATGGAGTCACTTTCACTTTAGTAGAAATGCAAAAACTGGCTTCAGATCAGGTTCTCCTTTTTATGAGACCCTTCAGCCGTGCATGTTCATATACATTTTCAGAACAATAATCCACGTTGAATATTTTTTCAGCGGTTTAGCCTATTTAAGAACACCTGTTTGCTTGTTTTGTTCCACCACTTTGAGGAGAACCGCTCTATTTTTTTGTAGAATCATCCACAATCATTGTGTGAGACAATAGTGCACATTTTTCTTTTTTTGGTGCATTGTAAATAGTGAAAAACTGCTAGCAAGAGGCGGCTTATAATGCAGATAATGCGCTCTAAAAAATATATTAACCAAGTGTATGCAATTCTATTCTAAAAGTTGGAGCTCCTCCTCTGTATATTCGGGCTAAAAAAAATACGATTCTCAATTATTTGTCCCAAAGTAGTCTGCACTCGCAAAGTCCGCCATGATTACTTGCAGAAAGTAGCACAGGAAAGACATTTTTTAAATAAAAAATAAATGTTAGATGTTAGCATGACATACATACTTACAGAATGTACATAAAAGCTTGTTGGATGGTTTAAATAGGCCATTTCTTTGTTAGCCCCCGCTTGATAGCAGTTTTTTACTATTTAGAAGGCATAGAAAAGGAGAAAGATGTGTCAATGATTGGGAAAAATTCTAAAACAAAGTAGCATTTACTTTCACTTGGGACCTGATCCTCTTTTGGGAAATACTGTTACTGAGCTGCTTGGCTTAGCACTGTGCGATGTTCAGGGGAATCGGACATATGAAACAATCTACTTGAATATACCTCTCTGCCACTGCAGTATTGTTCTGTGACCAGCACTGTCCTAGTTGTTTGCTGCGAAATACCCTCCTTTGATGTTTGTTGATGTGTTACCCTTTTAGTTTAAAAGAAGAGATAAATGTTCCTACTGCTTTCAAGCAAATGTACATACTGTATATCTAATTTTCTCTTGGAAAGACATTGACGACAACTGTGACTTTTTCTTGTCCAAATAATTGTTTACAGTTTGCATTTGCCCTGTGGAACAAATCCTCAACACTTGGACCTAAAATATACATTAAAACGTGTTCTGTGTACGTTTTGTTGGGTTTTATTACGCGCGTAAATCCAAGTGAATGCCTCGGTTTTTGGACACTTTTTGTGTGATTCTTTTTCTGACCATAATTCTTTCTAAAACGGGGGTCAGCAACCAGCGGCTCACTTTAGTGCCGCCCTAGTGGCTCCCTGGAGCATTTTTAATGCTATCATTGCAAAATAAAACATTTCCCCCATCTTTGTGCAGTGTGCTCTGGTAGCATCACCATTTTATATAGAAATGTTCAAAGTAAATTTAGTCCATTAAAATGTATTGCACAACATAAAGTACATGTTTGCATTGTAGCTGGCATTAAATATCATAAATAAATACTTACTAGAGCAGAGGTGCCCACACTTTTTCTGCAGGGGAGTTACTTTTCAATTGACCAAGTCGAGGAGATCGACCTCATTCATATTTATAATTTATATTTATTTATTAATGAAAGAAACATTTTTGTTAACAAGTTAATGGTGTTTATTGATAATACAAGCATGTTTAACACATATAGATTCCTTTCTTTCATGAAGACAAGAATACAGTGGGGCAAAAAAGTATTTAGTCAGCCACGGATTGATATGAATTTTGAATAATTTATTTTTAAATTATGGTAGAAAATAAGTATTTGGTCAACCATTCAAAGCTCTCACTGATGGTAGGAGGTTTTGGCTCAAAATCTCACGATACATGGCCCCATTCATTCTTACCTTAATACGGCTCAATCGTCCTGTCCCCTTAGCAGAAAAAAAGCCCCAAAGCATGATATTTCCACCCCCATGCTTCACAGTAGGTGTGGTGTTCTTGGGATGCAACTCAGTAGTCTTCTTCCTCCAAACGCGACGAGTTGAGTTTATCCCAAAAAGTTCTATTTTGGTTTCATCTGACCACATGACATTCTCCCAATCCTCTGCTGTATCATCCATGTATCCATTTTGGTATGTACTCATAGAATAAGACATTTGGCAGCTGCGTCGGTCACATTTTGTTGTTCTTAGAGTGACACACACATCGAGGTATCGAGGGACATACTGTAGCTTCAGTATTGTTGGACTACCAGATACAATTGTTCACTGCAAAGGACATTGCGTAGAAACAATTAAATAGGCACAAAAACAGCCATTGTGATTAATTGTATTCACCAGAAACAATTTTTGAATAATTCAGGGAATCTTGCAATACTATCAAGGTCATTTACCCACAGCTTCGTCATTTAGGGGTCGTCAAGATTTTCCAGGCCTAGGACCCCCCCAACACTGATGGAGTGGGGGCCTCCATTTTATATATTACAATAAACTGGTCCTAAAAGTACATTGTTATTGTGCAAAACTAAGATATTCAAATAACACAGTATAGCAATGCTAATAGCGAGCGAACAGCTTGCGCCCTGATCGTCAGATGGCATCTTGCGCCGCTAATCACTAACTTGCAATCAACACACTAATCGCTAGCTATCATAAATGCTAATATGAACATAGGATAGGATAGGTCTTTATTGTCATTGCACAAGTACAACGAAACTTTGTTCAAGTACAACAAAACTCTGTTTTCAGCACAAACCTGTTCAAGATTAGATAAACAAACAGTGTACAGGGTTACAGAACAAGAACGCTGATGGGTCGCCATAAGGCGCCCCGTAAAAGATGGGAAAAGGGTAAATGCTGGGGAAGGATGACTAAAAAAATACAATCCAGACTGGGCTCTAAGGGGGCCCAGTCTGGAGTGGGAAAACAACCTCCATAGCAAAGCAAATATACATATTACAACATGCATCTCAAGATATCTAGCAACAGAGGGAAGGTAGTTCAAGGTCATGGTGGTAGGTCGCAGCTCTCAGGCGCTGACCATCCATTCATCACCCCTATGGGATTTGCGTCGAGGGCGTTGGTTTGGGGGGGGATGGGATGTGTATGTGTGGCGTATATTTTTGTGGATGTGTGTGTGTGTGTGTGTGTGTGTGTGTGTGTGTAAGCCTGTAGTGTTTCTCTGTTCCGTGGCCTTGATGTATTGCAGTCGCTAGTCCAAAGTCAACAACAACAGGTGTGTGTCCATGCAAGACAAGAAGGGAGTTTGTTGTGTCTTCGCTGCGCTGTCCTTCGGGAGAGTCTCGAAGCCAGGAAAACAATCCAAGTTAGAATTATTTTTTTATGCGGGTGAAAATAAAATTTGCTTTTCACTCTAAATTGTCTATGACTGGTCCTCAAAACTCCGGTAGACAGTCTGATGTAATCCACAGTTCTTCCCGCATCATCCAATCATTTGTGGCAGCTTTGGGGTACTTTGAAGACTGCCAGCAACTTCCAATTTGTCGACAAACCAGAGCAACGCTTACTCCAATCAACAGATGTCCTGTTGTCATGATTCCGAATAGGTGGATATCTTCACGTCCTCGACAGAAAAGCGTCGCCAGGCACGCGGCCCTCCTTCTTCTCCCAAGAGTCCGTTGTGTGTCCAGCAACAACCGCTTCATCACGACAGCAGGTTTCCCCAAACCCAAGATTTTGTTGAGGCCAGTTAAATAGTTCCAATGTTTAGATTCGGAGAGCAGTGCCAAAAGAGGCAACAAGAAAGTTAAGACAAGACAAAACAAAGAAGCAAGCAGGAGAGATAAGGGAGCTGAGTGCCAGAGAGAGAGAGAAAAAAAAATCAATCAATGTTTACTTATACATCCCTAAATCACTAGTGTCTCAAAGGGCTGCACAAACCACAACATAAACCACTACGACATCCTCGGTAGGCTCACATAAGGGCAAGGAAAACTCACACCCGGTGGGACGTCGGTGACAATGATGACTATGAGAACCTTGGAGAGGAGGAAAGCAATGGATGTCGAGCGGGTCTAACATGATACTGTGAAAGTTCAATCCATAATGGATCCAACACAGTCGCGAGAGTCCAGTCCAAAGCGCATCCAACACAGCAGCGAGAGTCCCGTTCACAGCGCAGCCAGCAGGAAAACATCCCAAGCGGAGGCGGATCAGCAGCACAGAGATGTCCCCAGCCGATACACAGGCAAGCAGTACATGGCCACCGGATCGGACCGGACCCCCTCCACAAGGGAGAGTGGGACATAGGAGAAAAAGAAAAGAAACGGCAGATCAACTGGTCTAAAAAGGGAGTCTATTTAAAGGCTAGAGTATACAAATGAGTTTTAAGGTGAGACTTAAATGCTTCTACTGAGGTGGCATCTCAAACTGTTACCGGGAAGGCATTCCAGAGTACTGGAGCCCGAAATGAAAACGCTCTATAGCCCGCAGACTTTTTTTAGGCTTTGGGAATCACTAATAAGCCGGAGTCCTTTGAACGCAGATTTCTTGCCGGGACATATGGTACAATACAATCGGCAAGATAGGATGGAGCTAGACCGTGTAGTATTTTATATGTAAGTAGTAAAACCTTAAAGTCACATCTTAAGTGCACAGGAAGCCAGTGCAGGTGAGCCAGTATAGGCGTGATGTGATCAAACTTTCTTGTTCTTGTCAAAAGTCTAGCAGCCGCATTTTGTACCAACTGTAATCGTTTAATGCTAGACATGGGCAGACCCGAAAATAATACGTTACAGTAGTCGAGGCGAGACGTAACAAACGCATGGATAATGATCTCAGCGTCTTATTGGACAGAATGGAGCGAATTTTAGCGATATTACGGAGATGAAAGAAGGCCGTTTTAGTAACGCTTTTAATGTGTGACTCAAAGGAGAGAGTTGGGTCGAAGATAATACCCAGATTCTTTACCGTGTCGCCTTGTTTAATTGTTTGGTTGTCAAATGTTAGAGTTGTATTATTAAATAGAGGTCGGTGTCTAGCAGGACCGATAATCAGCATTTCCGTTTTTTTGGCATTGAGGTGCAAAAAGTTAGCGGACATCCATTGTTTAATTTCATTAAGACACGCCTCCAGCTGACTACAGTCCGGCGTGTTGGTCAGCTTTAGAGGCATGTAGAGTTGGGTGTCATCAGCATAACAGTGAAAGCTAACACCGTATTTGCGTATGATGTCACCTGGCGGCAGCATGTAGATGCTGAAGAGTGCAGGGCCAAGGACCGAACCCTGGGGAACTCAACACGTTACCTTAACGTAGTCCGAGGTCACAATGTTATGGCACTGCATCCTGTCAGTACGATAAGAGTTAAACCAAGACAGGGCTAAGTCTGACATACCAATTCGTGTTTTGATACGTTCTAATAAAATATTATGATCGACGGTAAATGTTCATAATATAATAATAATGTGAGATCAGAACCGAGAATGTCGTTGTGACTTGTGCAGCCCTTTGAGACACTTGTGATTTAGGGCTATATAAATTAACATTGATTGATTGATTGATTGATTGATTGATTGATTGATAATAATGCAATTATTTATTCATGTTTTTTTACTTTGAAATGACAAGGAAGAGTGAGTAAGGTGGCCATAAATGACTGATTGTGATTTCAATGTATTCAAAGACATTGGTGGGAAACATTACAAGGGGAATATAAAAAGTTAGTTGTTTTTTTCAAAAGTTGAATCAATCCGACCCCTGTTAAGACCTGATGGAGCAGGACTGTCAGGAACAGTCGTGGTTTTGTTTCCTTGTACTTTTCCTTTTTTGTATTTTTGGGGTAGTCAGTGGCTCGTTCGCAGTCGTGCGGTGGGCTTTCTGACTCACGGTTTTCACTTTCCCCACTCTTTCAGAATTAGCCTTCTTTAATCCTTTTAAACTGGGCAAATAAAAACAATGGCTGCTCCCACGTCTAGCTGGCTGCATTATGACGCTGGTTCACATTGTTGTTGCTGAAACTTGCCTGCGTTTTATAGCGGTTTGCTCATTAAAGGACACATGAAAGCGGGCTGTAAAGGAGTCGTGGCCAGGCTGACGTCTGAGCGGACGGGGTTGGCGTGGATGGGAATTTTGGGGGGGGGGAACTGTATCGTTTCCACAATGGGCCCAAGACCGGGGTCGGCAAGCCAACATGTTGAAAGAGCCATATTGGACCGAAAATACAAAAACAAAAGAAACGTCTTATACAAGTGTTATAATGAAGGCAACACATGATGTAAGTGTCTGTCAGCTATATTAGCCTACTATCAAAATGACTTTAAAAGCCTTACATACAGTGGGGCAAAAAAGTATTTAGTTAGCCACCGATTGTGCAAGTTCTCCCACTTAAAATGATGACAGAGGTCTGTAATTTTCATCATAGGTACACTTCAACTGTGAGAGACAGAATGTGAAGAAAAAAATCCAGGAATTCACATTGTCAGAATTTTAATGAATTTATTTGTAAATTATGGTGAAAAATAAGTATTGGGTCAACCATTCAAAGCTCTCACTGATGGAAGGCGGTTTTTGCTCGAAATCTCACGATACATGGCTCCATTCATTCTTTCCTTAACACGGATCTATCGTCTGCCGCCTCTAGTGAAATTATCTCCGCTACTCAACCTAAGCTGAGGCAACGACTCAACAAAACAAGACTTGTTTGGATCTACCAAAATGGATACATGGATGATACAGCAGAGGATTGGGAGAATGTCATGTGGTCAGATGAAACCAAAATAGAACTTTTTGGGATAAACTCAACTCGTCATGTTTGGAGGAAGAAGACTGCTGAGTTGCATCCCAAGAACACCATACCTACTGTGAAGCATGGGGGTGGAAACATCATACTTTGGGGCTGTTTTTCTGCTAAGGGGACAGGACGATTGATCCGTGTTAAGGAAAGAATGAATTGGGCCATGTATCTTGAGATTTTGAGCCAACACCTCCTTCCATCAGTGAGCGCTTTGAATGGTTGACCAAATACTTATTTTCCACCATAATTTACTAATAAATTCTTTAAAATTCCTACAATGTGATTTCCTGAATTTTTTTTTGCAAATTCTGTCTCTCACAGTTGAAGTGTACCTATGATGAAAATTATAGACCTATGTCATCATTTTAAGTGGGAGAACTTGCACAATCTGTGGCTGACTAAATACGTTTTTGCCCCACTGTAAGTGTTATAATGAAGGCAACACATGATGTGTCTATATCAGCTATATTAGCGTACTTTCAAAATGACTTTAAAAGTCTTATATAAGTGTTATAATGAAAGCAACACATGATGTAAAGGTATATATTAGTTATATTAGCCTACTATCAAAATGACTTTGAAAGTCTTCTATAAAAGTTATAATGAAGGCAACACATGATGTAAGTGTCTATATTGGCTGTATTAGCCTACTATCAAAATGACTTTAAAAGTCTTATATAAGTGTTATAATGTGTTTGTATTAGCCTACTATCAAAAGGACTTTAAAGGTCTTATTTAAGTGTTATAATGAAGACAATACATTATGTGTGTATATTAGCCTACTATCAAAATGACTTTAAAAGTCTTATATAAGTGTTATACTAAAGGCAACACATGATGTATGTCTATATTAGCCTACTATCAAAATGACTTTAAAGGCCTACTGAAATGAGATTTTCTTATTTAAACGGGGATAGCAGGTCTATTCTATGTGTCATACTTGATCATTTTGCGATATTGCCATATTTTTGCTGAAAGGATTTAGTAGAGAACATCGGTGCTAAGAGAAATGCCCTGCCTCTACTGGAAGTTGCAGACGATGACGTCACATGTTTGATGGCTCCTCACATATTCACATTGTTTTTAATGGGACCCTCCAACAAAAAAAGCTATTCGGACCGAGAAAACAACAATTTCCCCATTAATTTGAGCGAGAATGAAAGATTGGTGTTTTAGGATATTGATAGCGACAGACTAGAAGAAAAAAAACGCGATTCCATTGGGACGGATTCTGATGTTTTTAAACACATTTACTAGGATAATTCTGGGAAATCCCTTATCTTTCAATTGTGTTGCTAGTGTTTTAGTGAGTTAAATAGTACCCAATAGTCGGAGGGGTGTCTCCATGGGTGTCTTGACGCCAATGTCTCAGGGGAGTCGACGGCAGCTTTATGGAAGGCACAAGCTCGGCTTTTCTCCGGTAAGAAGCGACTTTATTCCACAATTTTCTCACCGAAACCTGCTGGTTGACATTCCATCGTGATTCATGTTTGCTTGACCACTCTCTGATCCACAGTAGAGTTTCACCTCCAGGAATTTTAAACAAGGAATATTTGTGTGGCTAAAGGCTAAAGCTTTCCAACTCCATCTTTCTACTGTGACTCCTCCAATATTAATTGAACAAATTGCAAAGTATTCAGCAACACAGATCTCCAACATACTGTGTAATTATACCGTTAAAGATGACGACTTTTAGGTGTGTGTGCGCAGCGCTCATACTTCCTAAAAATCCTGTGACATCTTGCGTACACGTCATCATTACATGACGTTTTCAAGGCGAAACTCCCAGGAAATTAAAAATTGCAAGTTAGTAAACTAAAAAGGCCGTATTGGCATGTGTTGCAATGTTAATATTTCATCATTGATATATAAACTATCAGACTGCGTGGTGGGTAGTAGTGGGTTTCAGTAGGCCTTTAAGGCTGCTAAACACCTGAGGTGGCTTTCTTCATTACTTCTGAATAATCTTTGCTGCTTTACATCGGGGGGTTCCAATGCTTATAGCATGGAGTGATTCATTCCCAGTGCACCCCGAGTGACACGCAGCTAAATGAGCAGCTGTAATAGCTTGCCCAGCAGCCCATAACGAGCCCTCGCTGTAAAGTATTGTGGAGTTGATATCTTTGCCGCCAATAATCATTTCGCCCCTCGGCCCTGATGCGTGGTTTGCGGCGGCGCCGTTGTCTCACACATCCAAACAAGTCTTGTTTTGTAGACAAGCGTCCTGAGTCGTTGCCTCCGCTTAGGTTCATTAGCGGAGATAATTTCACTGGAGACGCCAGGCCGGCGCCTAACATGTCACGCTGACAGCCAATTATAGCATAAAGTGTGTATTAAGGGGGCTGGGCTTGTCAAACATGGAGCGACTACGTGGTCAATAGGTTGAAGAGAA
Organism: Nerophis ophidion; assembly: GCF_033978795.1. Taxonomy (NCBI): domain Eukaryota; kingdom Metazoa; phylum Chordata; class Actinopteri; order Syngnathiformes; family Syngnathidae; genus Nerophis; species Nerophis ophidion. Next base: position 29,109,896 of record NC_084631.1, on the reverse strand, counting down.
TGAATAAACATCTACGCATCTTCTTTTGTCAACACTTCTATCAACGGGTAACATTAAGAAGAGCAGTTTGGGTCTAAACCTTTGGGAGAACGACCGACTTGTATCAGTTCTTTAAACTGTTTTTTTAACTAAGTCAATGACTTTTTAAATACGCCTAACAGTTTAGAAATATATTAGTCCGGTTTTAGGATCAACCACAGTACCGAGACAAAGATTTTAAACAATATCAGGCGGATCTTGCAAACCCAGAACCATTGAAGTTGGCACGTTGTGTAATTCGCAAATAAAAACAGAACACAATGATTTGCAAATCCTTTTCAACCTATAGTCAATTGAATGGACTACAAAGACAAGATACTCAACATTCGAACTGGAAAACTTTATTTTTTGCAAATATTTTCTCATTTGGAATTTGATGCCTGCAATTTGTCTCAAAAAAGCTAGCACAACTGGCAAAAAAGACTGAAAAAGTTGAGGAATGCCCATCAAACGCTTATCTGGAAAATCCCACGGGTGAACCGGCTAATTGGGTGCCATGATTGGGTATAAAAGCAGCTCCCATGAAATGCTCAGTCATTCACAAACAAGGATGGGGCGAGGGTCACCACTTTGTGAACAAATCTGTTAGCAAATTGTCAAACAGTTTACGAACAACGTTTCTCAACGAGCTATTGCAAGGAATGTAGGGATTACACCATCTACGGTCTGTAATATCATCGAAAGGTTCAGAGAATCTGGAGAAATCACTGCTCTTAACATTGAATGCCCGTGACTTTGGATCCCTCAGGCAGTACTGCATCAAAAAGCGATATCAGTGTTTTAAGGATACCACCACATGGGCTCCGGAACACTTCAGTACCTATTCAGTGGCCTAGTGGTTGGAGTGTCCGCCCTGAGATTGGTAGGTTGGGAGTTCAAATCCCGGCTAAATCATACCAAAAAATGGGACCCATCGCCTCCCTGCTTGGCACTCAGCATCAAGGGTTGGAATTGGGGGTTAAATCACTATAAATGATTCCTGGGCGCGGCACCGCTGCTGCCCACTGCTCCCCTCACTTCCCAGGGGGTGATTAAGGTGATGGGTCAAATGCAGAGGACAAATTTCACCACACCTAGTGTGTGACATTCATTGGTACTTTAACTTTAACTTAACTTCAGAAAACTACTGTCAGTAACTACAGATGATCGCTACATCTGTAAGTACAAGTTAAAACTCTACTATGCAAAGCGAAAGCCAGTTATCAACAACACCCAGAAACGCCGCCGGCTTCGCTGGGCCAGAGCTTATCTAGGATGGACTGATGAAAAATGTTCTGTGGTCTGACGTGTCCACATTTCAAATTGTTTTTGGAAATTGTGGATGTCGTGTCCTTTGGACCAAAGAGGAAAAGTGAAGTAAATTATATTTATACAGGGCTTTTCTCTAGTGACTCAAAGCGCTTTATATAATGAAACCACATATGTAAGTTACATTTAACCCAGTGTGGGTGGCATTGGGAGCAGATGGGTAAAGTGTCTTGCCCAAGGACACAACGGCAGGATGGCGGAAGCGTGGATCGAACCTGGAACCCTCAAGTTGCTGGCACCAACCGAGCTATACCGCCACAAAAAAAACTTTACTATTATCATTATTATCGGGGCGCTCTGCTGTTTTTAAGGAATTTTTGTAAATTTGCAGCAAAAATATGTCTCACAAGCTGAAAAGCCTAAATGATGAAATAAAGAGGGCCTAAGACGGAGCCTTTAGGAACACCGCTAGTATAACTAGAATAGTTGAACAGATGACTGACTGGATCTGAAGGAAACAAGCTGCTGCAGCACCACCTCCGTCGCGTCAATCACAGTATGAGTGACAAAAAGGAGAGGACTTTGAATGGAGCCTTGGGGAACTCCTCTGTTATCTAAACCACAAGTTTGAAGCCCAATGTTCTAGGTTTGCAGTACTCTATTGTGGGGACAGAAAAGCAAGCCCAAATAAAGAACTACATGTTAAAAATCACATCTAAAAAAGAAACATGACTCACAAACTTAGCGTGCGCCTTCAGAAAAATAAAAATAAAAACGCTCATATTAAGCAGACTTAACACGGCTGCTGTTAGCAGCTAGGAACGCCGACGAGAACTCAACGCGCAGTGGATGAAAATAACTTGGGTCTTGTGGGGAAAGCGACCTGCCACACTGCAAAAAGTCAGTGTTCAAAAACAAGAACAAAAATACAAAAATGAGGGGTATTTTACTTGAACTAAGCAAAATTATCTGCCAATAGAACAAGAAAATTTGGCTTGTCAAGACTTTCCAAAACAAGTCAAATTAGCTGAACCCCCAAATACCTTAAGATAAGTATATTCTCACTAATAACAAGTGCACTTTTCTTGATAGAAAAAACAAATATGAGACCTTTTTTCTCAATAAGTTGAAAAATGTTCTTAAATTACGTAAATGCTAGTGCCATTATCTTGACATACTGATATGGGCTCGGCATTATATTTCATGAAACCAGCAAACTTATACTAAAAACTAGTTTATTGTCCTTAATGGGAAGGCAGCAAGGCAACCGCTTGTTACTCTCAGGGATTGAGACAATATTATTTGCCGCTCAGGCAAATTATATTGTCGAAAAATGCATTTTCCCATTCACAACATGACGTCATTGCGCCAAGTGCATGCTCTTTCAGTCATTAGTGTGTGTGTGTGTGTGTGTGTGTGTGTGTGTGTGTGTGTGTGTGTGTGTGTGTGTGTATGTATATGTATAAATATATATATATATATATATATGCATATGTATATATATATATATATATATATATATGCATATGTACATATATGTTTTAGGGGTGTGGGGAAAAATCGATTCGAATGCAAATCGCGATTCTCACATTGTGCGTTTCAGAATCGATTCTCTTTTTTTTTTTTTAAATACATTTTTTTATTTATTTTATCACTCCAACAAACCACTACACAGCAATACCATTACAATGCAATCCAATTCCAAAACCAAACCTGACCCAGCAACACTCATAACTGCAATAAACAGAGCAATTGAGAGGAGACACAAACACGACACAGAACAAATCAAAAGTAGTGGAAAAAAAATGAATATTATCAACAGTATCAATATTACTTATAAAGCAGTGATTAAAAATCTCTCCTTGACATTATCATTAGACATTTATACTTGCATCGCATCTCATAATCTTGACAAAACACTGTGTCCAATGTTTTCACAAAAATAAAATAAGTCATATTTTTGGTTCGTTTAATAGTTAAAACAAATTTACAGTATTGCAATCAGTTGATAAAACATTTTCCTTTACAAGTATAAAAGTTTTTTTTTTTTTTAATCTACTACTCTGCCAGCATGTTAGCAGACTGGGGTAGATCCTGCTGAAATCCTATGTATTGAGTGAATACAGAATCGTTTTGAATCGGAAAAATATCTTTTTTGAATCGAGAATCGCGTTGAATTGAAAAAATCGATATGTAATTGAATTGCGACCCCAAGAATCTATATTGAATCGAATCGTGGGACACCCAAAGGTGTGTGTGTGTGTGTGTGTGTGTGTGTGTGTGTGTGTGTGTGTGTGTGTGTGTGTGTGTGTGTGTGTATATACACAGTATATATATGTATATGTGTGTATACATATATATATATATGTGTGTATGTATATATACAGTATATATGTGTATATATATATATGTATATGTATGTATATATATATATATATATATATATATATATATATATATATATATATATATATATATATATATGAATTTACAGCCTGGCCCCCGGCCAAATATTTTTTAATTGTAATTTTGAAGAATTTCTGTTCAAAATAGTTTGAAATTTTAAATTTTTAGATATTAACTGTCAGTTTGCTGTACTGTGCCAACTGCACTGTATGTGTTTTCTATTGTTTCATTGAAAATAAAACAGCAAAGTCCATTTGGCTGTCATCTGTTTTAATTATGAGACACAATTGTGTCAAAGTCATGATTTTTTTTATTTCACGCTTGAAATAAGAAATTTTTACTTTGAAAAAGCAGTTTTATTCTTGTGAGTGTTGATGACACAGCTTTGCAAAAGTTGATATTCTAGTTTCAAGCATGTTTTACTCAATATAGATCATCAAATCCCAGCAACCAATCAATCAATCATTGATTGATTGAAATCCCAGCAACAAGCTGTAATATCTTACTGAGATCATTTAGGACCAAAACACTTAAAACAAGTAAAACACTCTAACATAAAATCTGCTTAGTGAGAAGAATTATCGTATCAGACGAAAAATAAGCAAATATCACCCTTATTTGAGATATTTAAAGGCCTACTGAAACCCACTACTACCGACCACGCAGTCTGATAGTTTATATATCAATGAGGAAATATCAACATTGCAACACATGCCAATACGGCCGGTTTAATTTACTAAATTGCAATTTTATATTTCCTGCGGAGTTTATCGTTAAAAACGTTGCGGAATGATGACGTGTACGTAAGACGTCACGGGTTTTAAAGAAATATGAGCGCTGCACGACTCGCGGCTAAAAGTCGTCTGCTTTAACCGCATAATTACACAGTATTTTGGACATCTGTGTTGCTGAATCTTTTGCAATTTGTTCATTTAATAAAGGAGACTATAAAGAAGAATGCTGTTGGTGGAAAGCGGTGGATTGCAGCTGCCTTTAGCACCGAGACACGGCCGATGTTTCTTTGTTTGTTGTGAATCTTTAACACAGAGCGGTCAAGCGAACATGTTTTCTCTACGTCAACCAGCATGTCTTTGGATGGGAAAATTGTGATATTAAGTCTTACTGGAGACATCCGTGGATTATGGGACTTCTTCCTGCAGTTCAAAAAGGCAGCTGTGCTCTTGGCTCCTCCATTGGCTTCTCTGAGAGACACTGGCGTTCACCGCAGCCATCTGACTTTTAGGTATGTCTTTACAATCTCACAAAGACACTATTAAAACATTAAGCAGATAAGGGATCATCCAGAATTATCATAGTAAATGTGTCTAATTACATTTGAAACACTACCTGCCGGCGCATGGCGCCGTTGCCTTTTCTTTTTTTTTCTTCTTTTTTTTTTTTATTTATTTATTTTTATCTAGTACTTCACTCTAAACGTCCTCATCCACGAATCTTTCATCCTCGCTCAAATTAATGGGGAAATTATCGCATTCTCGGTCCGAATTGCTCCTACTGCTTGGTGGCTCCCATTATAAACAATGTAAATATGTGTGGAGCCCTGCAACTTGTGACGTCACGTGCACATACTTCCGGTAAAGGCAGGGCTTTTCTATTAGCGACCAAAAGTTGCAAACTTTATCGTGGATGTTCTCTACTAAATCCTTTTAGCATAAATATGGCAATATTGCAAAATGATCAAGTATGACACATACAATGGACCTGCTATCCCCGTTTAAATAATAAAATCTCATTTCAGTAAGCCTTTAAAGGCCTACTGAAACCCACTACTACCCACCTCGCAGTCTGATAGTTTATATATCAATGATAAAATATTAACATTGCAACACATGCCAATACGGCCTTTTTAATTTACTAAATTACAATTTTAAATTTCCCAGGAGTTTCGCCTTGAAAACATTGTGTAATGATGACGTGCAAGACGTCACGGGTTTTAAGGAAATATCAGCGCTGCACACACACACAGCTAAAAGTCGCCTGATTTAACGGCATAATTACACAGTATTTTGGAGATCTGTGTTGCTGAATCTTTTGCAATTTGTTCAATTAATATTGGAGAAGTCACAGTAGAAAGATGCTCTTCTTTCTCCATTTTTCCGCAGGTTTTGACTCAGACTCTAGCATCCCCTGCAACCCTAAAAGGGACAAACGGTGGGAAATGGATGGATGGACATGGTGTAATAAGTGTGACAAGTAGATGGCAGTCAAACAAGAGATAAGTGTAGACTGCACTATGATGGCAATATGACTCAAGTAAACAACACCAACATTTTATATGTTCCATTGAAAATATACAACATTACACACGGCGCTCAAAAATCTATCAAAATGTTTTAGTACACACACACCATAATTATACTTGTATTTTTAATACACTGACAATCCATCAAGCGGTGCGGCTTCATACCTTACCAAAGTTGTACTAAAACATGTTCATAGCTTACCAAAGTTGTACTAAAACATGTTGGTACAACTTTGGTAAGCTATGAAGCCGCACCGCTTGATGGATTGTCAGTGTATTAAAAATACAAGTATTATTATGGTGTGTGTATAAAGTAAGACATATTATCTGGCCTGTTGTTTAGCAATATTATGCAAAAGCAAGTTTTCTACTTTCCGGTACACTGCAAAAAGTCGGTGTTCAAAAACAAGAAAAAAAATACAAAAATGATGGGTATTTTATTTGTCCATCCATCCATTTTCTACCGCTTATTCCCTTTCGGGGTGGCGGGGGGCGCTGGCGCCTATCTCAGCTACAATCGGGCGGAAGGCAGGGTACACCCTGGACAAGTCGCCACCTCATCGCAGGGCCAACACAGATAGACAGACAACATTCACACTCACATTCACACACTAGAGCCAATTTAGTGTTGCCAATCAACCTATCCCCAGGTGCATGTCTTTGGAAGTGGGAGGAAGCCGGAGTACCCGGAGGGAACCCACGCATTCACGGGGAGAACATGCAAACTCCACACAGAAAGATCCAGAGCCTGGATTTGAACCCAGGACTGCAGGACCTTCGTATTGTGAGGCAGACGCACTAACCCCTCTTCCACCGCTTATTTGTACTAACCACAATTATCTGCCAATAGAACAAGAAAATTCGGCTTTTGAAGACTTTCCAAAACAATTAAAATTAGCTAACCTCAATGAACCCCAAAATACCTTAAAATAAGTATATTCTCACTAATAACAAGTGCACTTTTCCTGGTAGAAAAACAATTTGACCTTTTTGCTCAATATGTTTAAAAATATTCTTAAATTAAGTAAATGTTCGTGCCATTATATTGACATAATGATATGCGCTCAGCATCATGATTTTTTTTCATGCTTGAAGTAAGAAGTTATTACTTTGAAAAAGTAGTTTTATACTTGTGAGTGTTAATGACGCAGCTTTTCAACAGTTAATGTTCTAGTTCCAAGCATGTTTTACTCAATATACTGTAGGTCATCAAATCTCAGCAACAAGCTGTAATATCTTACTCAGATTCTTTAGGACCAAAACCCTTAAAACAAGTAAAACACTAACATAAAATCTGCTTAGTGACAAGAATTATCTTATCAGACAGAAAATAAACAAATGTCACCCTTATTTGAGATATTTAATCTTACTTAGATTCCAGTTTTTACAGTGTAACTGCTGATCTGTATTTGGGATCTGCATAAATCCTGAAAAATTGCGCGCATCCGCCTTTGTAGTCCGTGGTGACCCCATAGTCGATAAGCTTCTTCTTTTCCTCTATCTTATTATGAAAAATTCAATTCCCAGTGTTGCCATTTCTAATATAAAGTAGTTTAAAGTTATTTCTTATATCTGTCAGTAAACTCGCCATGTAGGCACTAAAACATAAAGCTGTAGTGAGTTTACATTATTCACCCATGGAACTTTAGTTTTTAGAGAGTTCCGGTCGGACGTTTTTTCACGGGACATTTTGTTTCTGTTTCCGGATGAGGAAATGCCGCTCAGTTATTAATTGAAGTAAAGTCTGAATGTCATTAAAACAGTTAGCTCCGTCTTCTGACACTTCTTCCACTCCTGTCCTTGCACGCTACACCGCTACAACAAAGATGACAGTGAGCAGACGCTGCCGAAAGTGAGCCACGTAAAAAAGACCGCCCACAAATCGGCGCTTTCTAAAGCGATGGTCAGAAAGCGGCTTGAAGATGATCCGTAAAACATAATCTATGCAACATTTTGACCAAAGAACCACCATTACATGTTATGTAGACCACAAGGAAGTGTTTTCTATTTAGAACAAAAATAGTAATAATAATATGACTCCTTTAATGTGCGCTATAATCCGCGCCTAACTAATAAATAAAGATAAAAAATAGACCATTCTTCGGCAGTGCGCCCTATAAGGCGGAAAATACGCTATGTATCCAAGTCCCAGTTTGAGTGGAGAAGTCCAAACGTTCCTTGTATTGCCATCATCTGGAAATAAAGTAGCATCTGGAAGATGTATTGGATCAGTCTGTTACGATCCGGCATGCTTCCAAAGATGCGGAGGGCAACAGATCGTTTGCGGGGAAGATGACTATTTCATTCCAGGACGCAAGCCTAAATACAAAACTTGCATGGAATGAACTTCAAGACTAGCTCGAGGCTTACTTACTAGGGTGAGACAAATTACCTGCGAAGAAGTGCTGGTAGAACGTACAGTCGTGGTCAGAAGTTTACATACACATGTAAAGAACATAATCTCATGGCTGTCTTGAGTTTCCAATCATTTCTACACCTCTTATTATTTTGTGATGGAGTGATGGGAGCACATACTTGGTCACAAAAAACATTCATGAAGTTTGGTTCCTTTATGAATTTATTATGGGTCTACTAAAAATGTGACCAAATCTGCTGGGTCAAAAGTATACATACAGCAATGTTAATATTTGCTTGGCAAGTTTCACTGCAATAAGGCGCTTTTGGTAGCCATCCACAAGCTTCTGGCAAGCTTCTGGTTGAATTTTTGACCACCTCTCTTGACAAAATTGGTGCAGTTCAGCTAAATTTGATGGTTTTCTGACACGGACTTGTTTCTTCAGCATTGTCCACATATTTAAGTCAGGACTTTGGGAAGTCCATTCTAAAATCTTATTTCTAGCCTGATTTAGCCATTTTTTGTTACCACTTTTGACGTGTGTGTGGGGATCATTGTCCTGTTGGAACACCCAACTGCGCCAAAGACCATTATTGCCAAACTTGAGACCTCCGTTTTGGGCGGAATGGGGGGGGGGGGGGGTTGTGGTCGGGGCGGGCGGGGGCTTGGTCGTGGTTAAGAGGGGATGAGTATATTTACAGCTAGAATTCACCAAGTCAAGTATTTCATATGGGCTTCACGGTGGAAGAGGGGTTAGTGCGTCTGCCTCACAATACGAAGGTCCTGCAGTCCTGGGTTCAATCCCAGGCTCGGGATCTTTCTGTGTGGAGTTTGCATGTTCTCCCCGTGAGTGCGTGGGTTCCCTTCGGGTACTCCGGCTTCCTCCCACCTATAAAAACATGCACCTGGGGATAGGTTGATTGGCAACACTAAATTGGCCCTAGTGTGTGAATGTGAGTGTGAGTGTTGTCTGTCTATCTGTGTTGGCCCTGCGATGAGGTGGCGACTTGTCCAGGGTGTACCCCGCCTTCCGCCAGATTGTAGCTGTGATAGGCGCCAGCGCCCCCAAAAGGGAATCAGCTGTAAAAAATGGATGGAAGTATTTCATGTATATATATATATATATATATATATATATATATATATATATATATATATATATATATATATATATATATATATACATATAAGAAATACTTGACCTTCAGTGAATTCTAGCTATATATATATATAAATAAGAGAAATACTTAAATTTTAGTGTTCATTTATTTACACATATACGCACACATAACACTCATCTACTCATTCTTGAGTTAAGGGTTGAATTGTCCAACTATTTTTACATTACTATTTTTCTAACCATGCTGAACACCCTCTCTAAATCTGATGATGCATTGCTGTGTGGCATGCACAAAAGTCATTTCATCAAATGCACTTGAGTCTGGAATCTTCCATCTCTCCCTAGCATGGCCCAAAACCGGTCAATCTTTGCTTCCTGAGGAAGATCTTCACTGCCACGAACTTAGTAGTCCACTACTTCTTCCCGGAGGCTATCCATGTCCAATCGCAGCTGGGGCTTGGAACTTACAAGTGCATTTTTTCATCATACTCGTCGTCGCCATGGCTGTATCTTCCTCGTTCTTCAGCTTTGTGTCCTTGTTGTGTGCGGAGTTGTGCACTGCACTCTCTAAAAGCCGTAGATGTTATTGTCACATATGCATGTACAGTAGATGGCAGTATTGTCCTGTTTAAGAGTGTCACAACATTGCTGTTTACGGCAGACTAAGTGCTTTACGGTAGACGAAAACGTGACTGCTGTTTTTGTGTGTTGTTACCGCGCTGGGAGGATGTTAATGAAACTGCCTAACAATAAACCCACATAAGAAACCAAGAACTCGCCTTCGATCATTCTACAGTTATAACGTCATTGGGAAGGCACGCTGTTTATATTGTGGGAAAGCGGACGTGAAAACAGGCTGTCGACACGTCACTCAGGTCCGCATGGAGCTGGAGGGGCCGTGGCCCCCAGCTCCGCCTGAATTTCGGGAGATATTCGGGAGAAAATTTGTCCCGGGAGGTTTTTGGGAGAGGCGCTGATTTTCGGGAGTCTCCTGGAAAATCCGGGAGGGTTCTCAAGTATGCCCAAGACCCAACCTCGGGGCTGACGATTTTAGGTTGTCCTAAAGAATTTGGAGGTAATCCTCCTTTTTCATTGTCCCATTTACACTCTGTAAAGCACCACTTCCATTGGCAGCAAAACAGGCCCAGAGCATAATACTACCACCACTATGCTTGACGGTAGGAGTGGTGCTCCTTTGGATTAAAGCCCTCACATGTTCTGCTCCAAAGATATTGCTGGGTGTTGTGGCCAAACAGCTAAATTTTTGTTTCATTCGACATCACATGGACAAAGATAAGACCATCTTATCTTCTTCACCCTGGACATAAACTTTTTGAACTGCTGGACAATAAAATGTCGGAAAAACAGATTTAAGAACACTTCTATAACCAAGAGCAATAGTGTCGCTGAACACAAGACAAGAATGACTGCGTGTAAGCTGTGTGCTTGGTATTTTTATGTATTTTTATCTATTTATCTATGTTCTTATATTTTTATGTGTCATTATGAATTTGCGCTAAGTTGGTTTTGTTTACAATTGTGTTGTACAATGACAATAAAGATATATTATATTATATTCTATACTTCAGGAAAGTTGTATGGTCAGAGGAAATAAAAGTTGAGCTGTTTGGCCAGCTCATGAATGTTTTTTTGTGACCAACAAGTATGTGCTCCAATCACTCTATCACGAAAAAATAAGAGATGTAGAAATTATTGAAAACTCAAGACAGCCATGACATTATGTTCTTTACAAGTGTATGTAAACTTTTGACTATGACTGTAGATAAACAGCCAACGACAAACCCCTAATTTGGGACATGAGGACGCGTCACGAAACAAAGGCTGGTGCGTCATATCAAGAAAGTAAACAAAACTCGACTAAAAATTAGGAAAAGGCGAGCAAACATAAACTGAGACATGACACTTTCCTTCAAATCCTGCATGAAAATGTGATTGAGGATGAAGATGCTGCCACAACATATAGACACAAGATGAAATTGGAGGCACCCACATTTTGGAGCCCCAAAGGTTCATTGTAACATGTGTAAACAAGCTTAAAATCACTACTGAGTCTATTTTGGGGGAAAATTCACATCTATACATCAATTTTAGGTACAGAAATAAATGAAAAAAAAGGCCAAATTTGTCTGGAATACTGACATCTTGTCAGACACGAATCAACACGACACATTTGAGGATTAATGACTTGATTCCTCGGCGGCCTCGTTTTGCTCTGTTTTTAGTTCTCTTCATGGCCAATTGGCCCTGATCCGCCATGCTTGTCCGCTGCTAATTGAACAGAGATGGAAGAATGGGCGAGAGAGAGAGAGTAATGTGAGGGATGGTGTGGCATGCAAGGCCTCATTGATTGGCTGGGGAGCGCTGCAATCTTTCTCTCTTGACGCCCACAAGCATTTAAGCTCCATAAACACCTAGAATTGGGTGGCTTAGAGTGCACGTTGTGTTGGAGGGTGGGGAATAGAAGAGGCTCAATTCGATGCTCCTTGCAGTCGTTGTTCGACTGATGCTGCACAAAGTCAGAATGCTGAATGTCTATCCTGGGCGACAAAAGGGGAGGGGCATCGCTTCTGATTGTGACGAATCGGAGGTGATATATACTGTAAGTATATATATATATATATACACATACATACATACATATATATATATATATATATATATATATATATATATATATATATACATATATATATATATATATATAATTTTTTTTCAGTTCAGTTCAGTTTATTTTCAGTCTAACAAAAACATATTCAAACATGGATCACGATTCAAAAATGAATAACATGACTGAAACAGGCAGAAGCAAAAAAGCTTATATGCCCAACATAACATTTTTTACATTCAATTAAGTTATCTTTTCTAATGATTTTGTAATACAAAAAGAAATCTAGTCATTCAGCATTTACATTTAAGTTGCCCTTTAACAGATAATACAAAAATATATACTTACACACATGCACTTTTTTGTAAATAAATAAACATACATATCTTCTAAATACAACATTTAACCAAACAAACAAATTTCTAGTTCACATAACTTTTTAAAATACATTGTGACATGTTCTTTTTTAATTTAAATACTGAGTCACTCATTTTTATTTCTTTACCAACAGAATTCCACAAATTAACACCGAGAACAGATAAACATCTACGTTTAACAACTAATCTTGCTTTTGGTAAAATAAACTTAGATTCATGTCTTAGATTGTATTTGCTAGTCTGTAGAGAGAAGTATTTTTGAATTCCTTCTGGAAGAGTATTTATTTTTGCTTTGAACATTGTCTGTGTTATTTTATAATAAACAATATCTTGAAATTTCATAAGTTTTGATTTAACAAATAACGGATGGGTATGGTCAAAATATCCTGCTTTGTTTATTAGCCGTACAGCTTTTTTTTGCAGCAAAACAATATCATTAATTATGGTTTTAAAAGTGGTTCCCCAAAGTTCTACACAGTATGTCATGCATGGAAGTATCAAGGTATAATAAATTGTTAACAAAGAATTTTAATTAAGTAATTCTTTAGTTTTATACAAAACACCAAGTGTTTTTGATATTTTTGTTTTTATATAATTTACATGTTGTCTCCATGATAATTTATAGTCAATTATAACTCCCAAAAACTTAGTATCAAAGACACGTTCAATTTTATCTCCATTTATTTTAATATTTACTTCATTAGATACCTCAGTTTTGGTACCAAATATCATAAATTTGGTTTTAGCAATATTAAGTGATAATTTATTCATATCAAACCAGTTTTTAAGCACTGTCATTTCTTGTTGTATTTTTACCAAAAGTTCATTAAAACAATTTTCAGAACAAAGGATGGTTGTATCATCAGCAAACATAAAAAATGTTAAGAAACTTGATGCATCACAAAAATCATTAATGAAAATTGTAAATAACTTAGGACCAATTATAGAACCCTGAGGAATTCCACAAACTATATTTTAAATCCAGATATTGTATTATCCACCTGAACACATTGTTTTCTATTTTCTAGATAGCCCTTGATCCAGGACAGAGCTGGCCCTCGGATGCCGTACTTATCCAACGTATTTATTAACTGTCTGTGGTCAATGGTATCGAAGGCCTTTTTTAAATCAATATAGATGGCTATTGTAAATTCATCATTATCCATAGCGGCACTAACCTCCTCTAGCATATGCATTACTGCATACGTAGTTGATTGATTTTCCCTCAAACCATACTGCTGCTGCTTAAGCAAGGTGTGTTTTTTCCAGAAAATTATTTAACTTTTTTGTAAAAAGCTTTTCTAAAATTTTAGAAAATTGAGTGAGTATTGAGATCGGTCTATAATTTTCCATAAGATGCTTATTTCTGTTTTTAAAAACAGGAATAACCTTTGCTATCTTCATATCATCTGGGAAGTATCCACACTGGAATGATTGATTACATATGTGAGCCAATGGCTTAGCAATTAAATGAATACATTCTTTAATAATTACCATATCTATGTGATGTATGTCTGTCGATGTTTTACTTTTAGGGGCTCTTACTGTTTGAATGATATCCACTTCTGTTACTCCACTCAAAAACATTGATTTTAAATTAGGGTTTATTGTGTTTTTAGTCAAGCCTGTGTCCTCATAAACAGGTTTTTTTTATTCTGCAAGTGCAGGGCCCATATTAACAAAATAGTCATTCAATTCTTCCACTATTATTTCTTTTTTGTTTAGTTTTATATTATTATAATTTATAAGGTAGCTCGGAGTCTCATGATTTTTACATCTATTACCTAAAACCCGGTTGATTATGTTCCACGTTTGTTTAATATTATTTTTGCTATCTTCAAATTTCTCGTTATAATAACTTTTCTTTTGATTTCGTAGAATAGAAGTCAACTTATTTTTATAAATTTTATACTCCCTTTCATTTTGTTCAGTTTTATTTTTTAAGTAACTATCATACAGAGCATTTTTTCTATTGGATGCCATTACTAGACCCTTCGTCATCCAAGGCTTATTTTTACTCACTTTCTTTGGTGTGGACTTCACGACTGGACAGCAGGAATTATAAAGTTCTAACCATTCAAACAGAAATGCCCTGTATGAATCATTACAATTTTCAACATACACCCCTTCCCAGAAACATTTTGAAAGCTCATTCTTAAATGCTTGTATTCTTTCAGGTGTCCTTAATCTTGTTAATTTGAACAATGTTTTTTGTGTCATATTATTTACAATCATACTTTGAATATTCACAAACACTGGAAAATGATCTGTGATGTCACTAAGGAGTATTCCACCTGTAGCTATGTCATGGATATTTGTACAAATATTGTCAATGAGGGTAGCACATTCTCGCGTTATTCTGCTTGGTTTATCAATTATTGGTTGCAAACCATAAGTAAACATTTCATTCATAAAGTCATTAGTTGGTTTATGGGTTCTCCATTTTAATAAATCAAAATTTAAATCTCCACACACAAAGACACATTATATATACACACACACACATATATATATATATATATATATATATATATGTGTGTGTGTGTGTGTGTGTGTATATGGGACAGGTTTGGTTTTGGAATTGGATTGCATTGTTTTGGTATTGCTGTGGAGTGGTTTGTTGGATTGATTAAAATAGAAAAAAAATTACCTGACCCAGCAACACTCAGAAGTGCAATAAACAGCGCAATTGAGAGGAGACACAAACACGACACAGAACAAACCAAAAGTAGTGAAACAAAAATGAATATTATCAACAACAGTATCTATATTAGCTATAATTTCAGCATAGCAGTGATTGAAAATCCCTCATTGACATTATTATTAGACATTTATTAAAAAATTAAAAAAAGAACAATAGTGTCACAGTGGCTTACACTTGCATCACATCTCATAAGCTTGACAGCACACTGTGTCCAATGTTTTCACAAAGATAAAATAAGTCATATTTTTGGTTCATTTAATGGTTAAAACTAATTTACATTATTGCAATCAGTTGATAAAACATTGTCCTTTATAATTATAAAAGCTTTTTAAAAAAATTATACTACTCTGCTAGCATGTCAGCAGACTGGGGTAGATCCTGCTGAAATCCTATGTATTGAATGATTACAGAATCGTTATGAATCGGAAAAATATCGTTTTTGAATTGAGAATCAAGTTGAATCGAAAAAAATCGATATATTATCGAATCGCGACTCCAAGAATCGATTTTGAATTGAATCGTGGGACACCCAAAGATTTGCAGCCCTAATATATATATATATATATATATATATATATATATATATATATATATATATATATATATATATATATATATATATGTGTGTGTGTGGGTGTATATGTATATGTGTATAGATATATGTATACATGTATAATTTTAAATCAGGTTACAAAGGCTCTTTAAAAACGGTACGTACTAAGGGTGCAATGTATTAGTGTAGTTTTAACCTCATTGTGCATCAAAGTTCATTACAAAATGCATTCATGAATTGTATTACAAAATGTGTTACATTATCACATAATGTGTTGTGATAAGGCATCAAAGCTGATGGTTTATATGACCTCATGCACCAATTGTTAAGTTTGATTTTTTTTAAAAAAGTGCAGGACTCATTTTTTGCAATCACTTTTGCAATATGTATCGAATTATTACAAAAGGTTTTCAAGAGTAATATTACATCATGTGGAATGCATAATTACATGATTATTACATTATTCAAATGTCATAATCACTTCTTCTGCTGTTTGGATATTTGACATGACAAATGTGGCTATCCATCCAATACTAAGTAGTTACAGGGGCATTATTGCTCATACCAATATTCATACTTAACATTTTCAGGATCATTAAAAGGTAAAAAAAAAAAAAAAAAAAAAAATACACACAATGGTGATATCAATATCAGTTAATAATTTCCTTTTATTACACACAATATTTATAAAACAAGTCACCTATTGGCTCGTATTTCCTGAGTTTGCACATACATTACAGGCATGCTGTAAGACCACCCTGCTACCCCACTCAGGGCCTAAATCGGAGTAAAGGCTGAGATTTGTGGGATTTTTCTGTCATTTGTAATCCAACAACCACTCGACTGGATGGTCATCTCTCTGAAAAACTACCCATAATGCCACAGCGAGTGTGCTATAAGCAGGTCAGTGTGGTGAGGACATGCCTTAAGACCAGCGTCCTCTGTAGTGGACTTTTGTTTCTGCTCCCTCTTTTGTGTGCGGTACACATTTCAGACCCCAAAAAAATGCTGGGTCTGTTTTTTAAAGCAGAAATGTCCACTGTAGTGGACGCCTGTGCTCAGGGGGACACTGTAACTCACTGGTAATGTTCTTAGAGGTCCATAAAAAAAGATG